>NW_024584718.1:0-13207 GCF_018398535.1 Haplochromis burtoni
GGTATGCCCGATGGCCAGTCCAGCTATGTCTGTAAGTAAAGTAAAGCATAAAACTACTCAGTTATATATAGCAGCCTTTATTTCTTTAAGTAACAAAATGCAGGCCCATTGCCATTATGCGTCAGGGCCAATGGGACCTCTCACTGTTTCTCTTTACTCCCTCACTCGTTTCTGTTTCTCTGATTAGGTCTGTTTGTCTTTCTTTGATCTTTATCTATTTTTCTGTACTTGGTGCATGTGCTTAAGGTTCTACACCCTGGGGTTAATTTACTGTTTGGTTTCACTGTTTACTATCCTTTTGTTTTCTTTAAACAGAAGCTCAATAAACTGTTTCAAAGACTTCAGATTTTCTCCAGAGGATCTTTTTTGTGTGTTTTTTATTTTATTTGGTTTTAATAAGTTGAATCTACAAGTGACATTCCTGACTAAGTTTATTATTTTGGCACTAGATGTTTGACCTGACATCGAATGGTGCAGACAGCACACACAGTCTTCATGCTGACTGCAATGTACACTTTGATAGGATTGGTTTAAAATCAAGACCAAACTTCCTGAATGGGCCTGAGCATTAATTAACTACACCATTAAATAATTAATTAAATTTGGCAATAATTAATTAAAATCTGAAATAATTATTTACATAAATATTTACGACACATGTAATTAATTAATTATTGACATATTTAATTAATGAAACATTTGAGTCTAAAATGTTTTCTCCTGAGGTATATGTGCCATAATTTTATCTAAGAGTACACTCATGTTAGACTTTTTCACTGTTTTATTTTAAATCTCTTTCTTCTGTTACTAAAAAAAGGTGGATTTCTGCACAACTCTCTTTATGAAAAACCTGTTTGTTATGGAAAACCCTACCATGTTTTCTGGGTGCAACAATGGCACTCTCTGAATGAATCCAATGTCTCCTCTTTTGATCCCATAAAGCTGTCACAAATTTTACAAAAATAAACTTGTGATAGTTTTATCAATAATCAAGTATGTCGCATATAGCGTAACACCTTCCTGAATACACACAGAAACACTAGCAATGTGCTCATGATGTGCCTGTGTATTTACACACTGCTGCAGATTTATACTCAAACATCCTATCAACAGTAAGTTTCTGCCTACCGTGTGTGGTCCCTGGCTCCTTAGGCACATCCATCAATATCCATCTGAACCATTTTCTTCAGTTTTATTTCCAATTGTCAAAACCAATGAAATAAAATAAATCAATGAATCAAAAAATAGTGTGTTTGCATGAGCCAAGCATATCTGTGGCTGTTTGTATTCTTTGTTCTGAAATCATCTACCATGTGTGTCGTCAGAGTTTCTCAGTCTGCATTTTCTGTTTTTAAGAACAGAAACAGTTAATGATGTTTCTGATTCACTTTGTTCTGCACCTTTGCAGACCAACCCAAAAACTGTTATCGTGCGTGTATGCAGGCATTCCAAATGACCATTGTGTTTAACTGCCTGCATCCCCAGAGACTGGTGCTCTGGACAGAGCCTTTCCACAGACTGAGTACCATGCACCAATCCTTGCTTTTAGAGTGGGCCCACCATGCTTCTCCACTTGAATCTTTTTCTGTGGTGAGGCCTACTGGATCCCAACCACAGCTTCATTCAGCTTTCATAGAGGTCTGCGTGTCCTGCAGCAAAGCCCAAGCTGCCAGGAGTCAGCTGTGAGGACTGACCAGCCAGTTCTACCCCAGCTGCCTTAGCTTCAAGCATCCCTCAAATCAGCTCCAGAGCCCTCAGTGCTGCTCGAGCCACCTGAGCCTCAAGACCCTACATGACCTGAGCTCTATCCAGTGTCCCCTGCAACATATGTATATAGACCTAAGTCCAAGAGTTTGGCACCATCTAGTTCTGACTCCCTCCACCTGTGCATCTTCATCTCCATCTCCTCCAACTTCATGTCCAGTGCATCTTTACCCCTGCCAGCAGACTTTGACCAAGCTACCAGATCTGTCCCGTTGCCTTCGCTGACACTGGCCTCTGGCTAAACCAGAGGTGTGCTTTTATTATTTTCCTTGTTATATCTTTACTTTTCTGCCATTACTTTAAAGGTTTGTGGTAATTGTGCTTTCACTTTAGTTTTGCTTCCTCTGTCTCATCTCTTTGCATGTTTGCCATCAGCCTAAAATAATTTGCTTTTTGTGAAACACACTGTGTCTCTACACATCCGCATTTGAGTCCTCAAACATTCAGCCTGCACGTCTCACAGATCTTGACCAGTTAAAGAAGGTCAATGTTCAGATTTACTATAAGCTTGAGATACCTGTGATTTACAGGAAGGGCATTGCTTATCTGAGAACTAATATGAAGCCTCATTTAGGACTTTGTTTTTTACCACTTAGTGTCTAAAGATCTGCTGAATGAGGGTATTTAACTCCTTAGTGGTGTAGTTTGTCTCCATGTCTTTCACCCTGTGCAGTGAATATCACTTCTATAATAAACGGAAAATTTCAAACTAGATAAACTTATCAGGCTTCAAACGCAAATAAAGCACAGCATGAGCAAATCTGCCATTAGATACTGATAGGTTTGTAGCTTGAACCTATTCACTGGAACGTTGAGGACAATATAATTACACAGCAAAGCAAGACACGAGTAGGCAAAGTTCTTCATTTTCTCGTGCACGGGAGAGAACTGGACAAACGCCGTTCCTTCGCTTGACCCCAGTTGCTCTCGTCCGCTCCCCCGTAACACTGCTCTTTTATTGAGGTTACATGAATATACATAGGTTCATTAACATACGACGTCTACATACACACAAAGAGTACCTTGCCTTTGTGTGTGTGTGTGTATGTGTGTGGGGTCAGAGTGTGACTCCATAAAGACTTCCCTAAACCTGCTGGTCTGGAAGTCCAGCAGTTCATCTAAACAAAAGGCACTTAGCCTAAAACAGATATAGCCACGTTTATCCTACCATAAAACAATAAGAGAAGGTACGACCTCTCCCATGCTCCCAGAGTGCTCTCTAATGCACACAAAGTTTGCAGACTATCAAGGATCAAACCTCTACCAATCTACAACTAATTATAAAACTCTAAGCATATATAAGTAGATATTTCTAAGCATAAATGACAATCAACAATACAAAACCTAACAGATACCTTAATGGTATTAAAATTTGAGTCTTGGGTCACAGTTGAATGGTCAGATAAAAAAAAAAATATTTGAGATATAAAATCTCATCACATTTCATGGAGCCTCAAAGGAAAATGTGATGAGCTGAAGGCGAATTCATACAGTTTATAAAGCAAACCAACATGAATTTGCTTAAAAATGTGATGGCAGATTACTTATGCTAAAGTATTTTAATTTTATTGTATTACAACTTAAACACTTATTCTGTTTGTTCATTTGAATAGTTTCATAGGAGTGTCACAGTCCTGGGTTGGTGAACCAGTGTTTTCTGTTTTGTATTATTAATCTTTTATTTCTTGATGTTTCTTGGTTAGTTCTTGGGCTTTGCTTTTGTGTTAGTATTGTGCCTCTGAGTTCAGTCTGGGTTTCCTGTTTTACTTTGAAGGTCTTGTCTCATGTTAGTGCAGACCTTCCCAAAGTGTGGGGCCCGCCCCCTAGAGGGGGTGCAGAGCCATGACAGGGTGGGCGTGGTATGAAAGGGAAAAAAAACAAAATGCTTGGACACTGCCCGCATGGGGCGCCCACAGAAACGCAAAGCAGGAGATGAAGTATCGCTGAATATGTTTCCAAACCAACTTCATTCTAAGCCAAAGACTAGAAAATATGGTGAAGCATATCTGCCCTTTGGTTTCACCTGCACAAGTGCTGAGGTAGGTCTCCCCTGCAGAATTCATTTTCCCTTCGTTGGGAGCACGTGCTGGGCTCTCCAAATCACGGACAAACAGTATCCCACATTCTTGATTTTTAGTTCACAAACACTTGTTGTAATGACTAACTACTCCTGAACATTTTTCTTGTAAAAAAAAGTTTGGGAACCACTGATGAAGACAAAAACAAAAAATAAAAAGATAGTTATGGATCAGGACTCTCCGATCCTTACTGTGCATGTGCAGGGGTTTTCATATTCTTCTGTTCATTTAATGGCAGTTTACTCCCCAGTGTACGAGGATACCGCCACCCGCTGACCGAGCAAATGAACCCTATTGTAAACTGAATTAGCGTCATTACAAACGTGTATTAAATTTGATTTAGTGATAGTCGAGTGTGTTTATGCTTGTCTGTGTGGGGAGGATTGATTGGAATAATGATGATGATGTCAGCTATCACTGTCAATTGTCAGTAAACACTTCATCTGGCTGTTGAATATTTATGACATATTACAAAGTCTGTATTATTAACTCTGTAATTAGGCGCCATTCTTCTTATTTTACAGCGCTGTTGTTCAATCGGGGAACGCTCTCTATTGAGGAGAAAAGCGTGAATTTGTTTGTATACAGATTATCCATTGTTTAAATGTCCCAGTAGTCGAAAAGGAGGCAGAGCTGTTGAGAAATGCTAGGAGCTAACTGGGCACTAACCGTATCATTCAAATATATTGAATGTCGCAATGTTGGGAAAGAGAGGAAGTGACGTAAGATTTGCGCATGCGGGGTACCAATCGGGTTTCCGGTACGGATCGGGTAGCGACACGGACCACGCTTGATATTTAGGGAAATCGACGGCGCATTTGGAATACACTTCGGATTGGGACATCTGTTGTCGTGTCGCTGTGACGTAATAGGTCTCAAAATGCGTACTCCAAGTGTGCGGTCGCTAAATTGGGACACAGCCATAGTGTTTCCTCCAGTGCTTGTGGTCGTGCTGTTCTGTCATTGAACGACTGTGTGCAGGCAGGGGAAGAGGACCCAAAGAGGCAAAACATGAACTCAAAAACATTGTTTTTGTTGCAGGCTCAGAAGTAATACAAAATAATATCAAAACTAAACTGGGAGAATTCTAGTAATATGGGAAGACAATGGGAGACACACAGCAAGAAGGTGAACGAACGTTAACGAGGCAACTGGAGGACACATAATGGTTAACAGGTTAAAGATATTGGTAAAGACCTCTAGCTGCTCAGCACATCCTTGAAGCACACATTCAGGAATGTTGTCAGGGCCAACAGCTTTGCGAGTGTTGTTAATGCTCAGTGCATTATGGACATATGTGATGGTAGGAGTGAGTTTTGCAACTTTATGGAGGCTCACAGTTTTTTGGGGGTAGTGTTTTCAAGAAGTCAGTGGTGGTCAATCTGCATGAAGCCTTTCAGGCGTGACAGCATATCAGTGGTTAAAGCAGAGAGATGCAATCAGTCAAACAGCATTCGTACCACCTCCAACTCACTTCCTCTCAGCTGAACTGTGGTCAGCTACAGGAAGATGCGAGGTATTTCCACGAATCAGCAACACAACCAACATTTAAGATAAAAATTAAATAAATCTTTTTTGAGATAAGAATAGTTTGCTCTATAATGACAAAGACTCCATCCTGTCAGTGAAGGCGCCATGTGGGTGATCTTTAAATATAATTCTTTTGTTATTTACATGTTTTTTAAATTTTTAAAATTTTTCTTTTTTTTGGGAGGGGGGAGGGGGGGCGTTGTGTGTGTGGTTTCCTGACCGATTTCAGCCACTCACAATGTTAGGTTTTTTTTAAGTCAGTGAAGGCATCTCAGAGGTACCCATGTTCCCCCTAATGTCTGCTAATTTTGCTGGGGCTCATGTCTATAGTCATTAGTCAGTTTTACCATTTTTAAAGCTTTTTCTCTCTCTCGTTGTTGCAGTCAGACAAAGAAACCTTCCAGTTAAAACCACAACACTGGCATCCTGTCACAGAGGAAGAGGAGGAGGGTTTTACTTTAAATGACTGTGAACTGGTCAAACTGTTGACCTGATATCGAGAGTAGAATGATGAACACATCTCTGCTGTGGCTGCTCAGTAAGTACACTGTAATGATTATCTATGAAAATCTGTTTTTTCTTCATCACAAACATTCAGGTTGGATTAGAATGGCTTAGATGAGTTTTGATCAAGAACACTAAGAAGAAGGAAGAGGGTCAACAAGGATATCAGAATATTTTATAACAAATAAATACAGTGCAGAAAACTGACATGAATACATTGATTAACAGTTTTATGTCCAGCCCTCATACAGATGCACGACATTCAAAGTTTAAGGTTTAAATACTATTTGTGTTAAACTACTTCAGAAAGTGGTAAAATAAGTTTTAAACACTTTACTTTAGCAAATATTAGAAAGTATTAGTGCAAACATTTTACTTTTTAAAAATTAAATTCCTCAATATATAATACTGTCATGGTGCCTGTATCTGGGACTTAGGGTTTTGAAATTTTGGGATGTTCAGATTTTCTCAGCTTTTTGTGTCTGTCAGCAAGATGGCACCTGTGTTTGGCTTCGCCGCCTGTGCCGCTAGTACAGCTCGCTGGTATAGTTTTATATTGACCGCTATTGTCGCTTGCAATATTAATTTTACCGTTTTGTGTCTTCATTTTGTCTCTGCCACCAATATTTATGTTCGGGGCACACTGTTGTATATTAAAGACTCAATGGAGAGCTACTTTGACAGCTGGGACAGTTACAGGAAATTTTTCCCTCCACCTTTTGTGTGTTCCTCACCTGAGTGCACAGTACCATACATATCGGTGGGATTCAACACGAAGAAAAGAAGGAGGGGAACCAGGGCCGGTGTCCAAGTGCGACTGAGAAGGTACCAAAGATTAGCTTGTTGGATGTGGGAATATTCCCAGTGCCTACAACCAATTCAGCTACTGTCACCGGGTGCCGACGCTACACTTCAGTTCCAAGCCCGGAATCTATGGTCTGATGGCTGCATGCTCACCTTGTGTCTGTCATCCGACAGTCGTTTTGATGGCAGAGGTGATGTACTACCATGGATATTAGCTTCAGTTAGCGCTGACGTCACCGCCCAGCGTAACAGGTGTAGAGGTGCACAGGTGTTTAATTCAAGTGCCACTGCAGTCAGCTGTTGAGTGCACCAACCAAACATCATTGATCAGGTTTGCCCTGCTCAACACTCGCTCAATCACAAACAAATCGTTTATTTTAAACGATCTTCTTATAAAGGAATCTCTCAACTTCATGGGTTTAACTGAGACGTGGCAACAAAACATGGATTATATACATCTGAAGGAAATTTGTTCGACTGGCTGCTCCGTCATTGGAACTCCACGTCTTTCGGGATGTGGCGGAGGACTCGCTGTTGTGAACCAGGACAGATTCACATGCAGACTGATGAATTCAGATTCCTTCACTTCATTTGAGCTGCAAATGATTAAGGTCGGCTCTTTGCACACCTTTATTGTATTTTACTCTACCGACCTCCTGGAGCTGCCGAAGTCTTTCTAACTGAATTTAATGACCTCTTGTCATCCATTATTAAATTAGAGAAGGTGGTAATGTTGGGAGATTTTAACCTTCATATTGATGATGCATCCTGTAACATGGCTGCTGACTATCACAGAGTCTTTTAACTTTAGGCAGCATGTTTCTGGTCCCACACATATAAAGGGTCACACATTGGATCTTGTTTTCTCCTTGGGTTTAAATATAAATGACATTCGTGTGGAAGATGTCCATGTGAGTGACCATAGCTGCATATATTTTAACTTGTCGTTTTATTTGGAGCCTCTGGCTCCCAAAATAATGATTGAAAGGTGAATTATAAACCAGAACACTGCCAAAAGGTTCTCTGCCATGTTTGACGCTGAACTGACTTATAATGATTTGAACTCCCTTGTCTCATCCTTTAATACTCAGTGTAATTCTATTTTAGACACGGCACCTCTAAAAAAAGTACAGTGTTTGAAATCTCCTCCTTGGATAACAAAAAACATTCGTAATTTCAGGAGATATTGTCACAAGTTAGAACGTCTGTGGAAGGCTTCCAAGCTTGAGGTTTATAAGTTACACCTTAAACAATCTATCCTCTTACTAAATGACATGTGGAAAAATGACAGAACAGAGCATTTTTCCCTCATAGTTTCTAAAAAGAAAGACCCTAAATTCTTGTTTAAAACAATTACAAGTATTGTTTCTCCTGATGCTCCTTGTGCATCAGTGCACTCAACCTCTGAATGCAATGAGTTTATGAACTACTTCACAAATAAGGTCACTGCCATCAGGTCTAATATCTCTCCATCATCTTCTCAATATCAAATTTACAATTTTCTCTCCTCTGATACTTGGTTCTCTTTTACTCCTGTTACATTACAAGACATCAGAGGCCTGCTTTGTCGTATAAAACAGACTTCAAGCCCCCTTGATGTCCTTCCATCTTCACTTTTCACTAGTGTGTTTGATTCCATTGGCCCCTGTATTGTGGAAATGATAAATACTTCTCTTCATACTGGCTCAGTCCCCAATGTCTTTAAACAAGCTGTTGTTGAGCCAATATTAAAGAAACCCCAGCTGGATCCATCTCTTCCTAACAGTTATAGGCCAATAACCAAATTACCTTTTATATCGAAGATTTTAGAAAAAGTAGTAGTAGAACAACTTAACTATTCCCTGGATAAAAATGCTGTTATGGACACTTTCCAGTCTGGTTTCCGTAAATTGCATCCCACTGAAAGGGCCTTACTTAGAGTATCTAGTGATATCTTGATGGCAGCAGACTCTGGAGAATATACAGTGCTGGTCCTGTTGGATCTCAGCTCTGCTTTTGACACTGTAGATCACAGTATCATGATAAACAGACTCAAGAACTTGTTTGGGATTACTGGTGTTGTTTTAAAATGGTTTATGTCATATTTGTCTGAGAGATCTTTTACTGTTTGCATGAATCATGTGATGTCAGACTTAACAGTTTTGCCGTATGGGGTACCTCCGGGATCTGTCCTGGGTCCAATTCTCTTTCTACTTTATATATTCCACCTAGGCCAAATTATTAAGCGCTATAAAAATTAGAGTTGGGTGTCTCAAGACCAGTCTTGGTCTTTTACGTGGGGCCTTTGGGGCCCTACAAGCTCCTCAATATTTATCTGACCTGCTGAAACCACATTCATCTTCTCAAGCTTTAAGGTCATTAGATCAGAGACTGCTGGTGGTACCGCGCACTCGTTTTAAAACTCGTGGTGATCGGGCCTTTCAGACGGTGGCACCATGGTTGTGGAATTCTCTTCCATTGTACCTACGCTGCACGGACTCCATTGATTCTTTTAAAAAACAGCTGAAGACATTTTTATTTAGAAAAGCATTTTATTAATTTCCTCTTACGTTGTTTTTATTGTTTTATTGCACTTTGCGATTTTTTTATCTGTGAAAAGCGCTATATAAATAAATTTTACTTACGTACTTACTTACTTACTTTGTATTTTGGTTCTGTATTTAGATTTCTAGTTTTGTACTCCTGGCTCCAGAACTGCCTGTTTTGCCATTTTGTATTTTAAACAAATTCAGCGTTAAAACTATTTTGAGTTCATTTCCTGTCTTGTGAGTCCAGCATCTGGATCCTTATCCTGCCTGGTACACAAATGTTTCAATGAAATAGAGACTGCCCAGTAACTTTATCTCTAATAATATAACAACATACAGTAATGAAATCTGTAAAATAAATAGTGTGGAGTACAATGTTTAAATCCAGAATGCAGCAAAGCTCAAGTAGAAAGCTGCGAAACAAAGAAACAAAGAAATACTTGAATATAGTATGAAAAATTTCCATTAACTACTCGAGTAAATTCTTTACATTGTGTCATTCTTTACATTGTAAAAGTCATCATAATACGAGTCTTTGTTTGTGTGAACTTTGTAAATAAAGTTTTGTTTGTTCTGTCAGCTCAGAGTAAATGTACTTCTTTACACTGTGTCACTGCTGATATTAACAAGTTACCAGCATTCTACTCCAGCAGACATGCCTCTGTTTAGGACATTAAAGACAAAACTGTTTCATCCTTTCTACGCTCATCAGTGGACAACTCCGAAAAACCCGTCTGTGTTCTTCGCAGTCTGGTGGATTTGTTTTTACTCCTGTTTTGTTAAATGTCAAACTCAAATCAACCTGAGTGTCATTTCTCTTTAGTTCTGATCTCACTGCTGAGCTGCACAACAAACCAAGGTCAGTAACCTTCTTCTGTCACAGTTTTATATCTGACATGAACTAAACCTCACTAAGTGCCCAGTTCTTTTTTTAACCTTTCTTGTGGCATGACATGGCAATCATACAGTAGTTGATCACTACAGCCCACTGAATATTTCAACCTCCTAAGTATAAAGGAAGTAGAGTAAAATAATTCATTTTATGTAAATAATATCATAAAGTCTTCTTCACAGCTCGTCTGACTGTGAGTCCCAGCAGCTCTCAGTTCTTTGAAGGAGACTTTGTGTCTCTGAGCTGTGAGGAGGACGACAGCTCTGCTGGATGGACTCTGAAGAGAAACACAAGCAAACAACAGAGGACTCAGTGTGGAGATGGGTGGGGAGAAGGTGCTGGTTCTTCCTGCAACATCAGCTACATCTTCACATGGGACAGTGGAGTTTACTGGTGTGAGTCCAGAGAGGGTCCCATCAGTAACATGGTTAACCTGACAGTCACTGGTAAGCTGAGTGTGTGGAGTTAGTGTTGATGAAGCTGTGTGTGAATGGATGAAATGCTGTAGTTTGTCTCTGTGTTGAGGTGGATCAGTGATCCTGCAGAGTCCTGTCCTCCCTGTGATGGAGAGAGATGACGTCACTCTGCTCTGTAAAACAAAGACCACTCCCTCCAACCTCCCAGCTGCTTTCTATAAAGATGGCTCCCTCATCAGGAAGCAGCCTACAGGTCACATGACCATCCAGCATGTTTCCAGGTCTGATGAAGGCCTCTACAAGTGTGACATCAGCGGTCATGGAGAGTCTCCATCCAGCTGGATCACTGTCACAGGTGAGGAGCTTCATTCGGATTTCACTTTTTATTTTGTCCACATATTCACTGACCAGAAGTCTCTGCAGGTAGACCTACAACTACAACCTCGCCCATCACCTCTTCAAACATGCCCCCGACCATATCTTTGCCCTCTTACTCCACCACGCTGAGACTGGTCTGTCACCTGGTGGTGATCTGTCCATACTTCATCTCCACTCTCCTCGTAGTGTCTTTATATCAACACAGAGCCAAAAGTAACTCTCTGAGTATCCTTGATTATTTACTAAGCACAATTGCTTTTGCCTCATTTAAATATGTCTAATAACCTCATGTTACAGGAAATGACCCCACCATCTTCTTGGCAACAGAAACTAACGCTGATGAGAGACTCTGTGAGGACTATGATGATATTGCCGAGGCGACCACTGAGCATCAGCTCTGAGCTTATTCCCCATCAGATGGTGGTTATCATAAAAGTTATCATAATACGAGTCTTTGTTTGTGTTAACCTTGTAAATAAAGTTTTGTTTGTTCTGTCAGCTCAGAGTTTGTTTGTTTTTTACATGTCAAAATGGCAAAAAGAGCTTGTTGACATCCTGATGTTGCTGTGTCACATTTTTATATTATAGGTTTTATGTTAGCACCAGTGAGAGGGAAGATATGGAGGCTTCATCAACAACAACATAAGTAATTAACGTAACATCCATATTTTTAGACTGTGGTAGTAAACCCATGCAGTCTCCCCTCTGCTGCCTTGCATGTTTGGCAGAAATAGAAAACAGTGATGTCACATCACTAGTAACAAATTGATTACCAAAGTCAGACAAACAAATCAAAACAAAAAAAATACAGAGAATACTAGGTTGTTTTTTTGTTTTTTTTAAACACCTCTGAAAAACACATAAAGTTGTGCTCGTCACTGAGCTGTTTGGCATCTTGTAAACGAGCTGCTTTGTGACATTAATGTAGCAAAAGTTTATTCTAGCGGCTCGACCATGCAGCCCATTTTTCTTGAAGCGCCTCTTTTTTGTGCATCTTGAAAACCATATTATATGCTACCTCTGTCTGGTTTCCTTTTCATTTTATTCTGGACCTGTTTGTTACTGTTCTCCATCCCCCAGACCTCATTTGTGGGGACATAACACAGCCACAGTCAGTTTTTGTCCTCTATGTCAGCTGAAGTTATTTGTGGGTTCTTTTCATCCCAAACATTTTCTGACAGCTGTGGCTGAAATTTCTTTTTGGCCTACACTTACTGAGGCTTGGTTTCTACAGAATTCCTAATTTTCCACTTCATACTTAGAGTTTGGACATTGCTGACTGATGTTTTCACTTGTGGGATATCTTTAAATATCATTTTACTGTTTCATAAAGTTAAACTTTCTTCTACAAATTCTCTGATAATTCTTTTGCTCTCCCTTTGTCTCTGATTTCATCAACGTCAGTGCTAAAAAAACGTGCAGTGGTCTGTCTGAAGACCAGAACCTCACTGACTTTTGATAAACACAAACAAGCAAACAGATGGCAGGTAAGGATGGTTACCATAATTTATCATCATTTAGACCTGTGTGTGTGAACCTGTGTGTTATCATGCCAAAACTTCCAAGGTACGTAATCTTTTGATTGGCATCATTTAGGTGTTTTCTGATGTCATCATGATTGAAAAAGGGCAAACATAACCACATTTGAAATAAAAGATTTATTTTTATTTTTTCTCATATTCTCTGAAAAATATCCCCAAAAGCACAAAGGTTATGCCAGGTTATATAAATTTATGAGTACAGCTGTACCTCCGCTGTCTGCACAGTCCCATGGCAGTAGGTTGAGGATTTATATCAGTAACCAAACACCCAGTCACATGACAGCAGCTCATAAATTTTGGTAACTAGTCATTATCAAGAAACCTGATTGATAAGAATCTGAATCAAGAAGAAAGATGATGCAAGTGACTTTGAACTTAGGATGGTTGTGTGTGCCAGCAGGCTGGTCTGAGTGTTTCACAAACTGTTAATCTATTCGCATTATTACAACCATGTCCAGAGTTGATAGAGAACAGTCTGAAAATGGAAAATATCCAGGAAGCAGCTCTTCTGTGGGACAAAATTCCTTGTTGATGTCATAGATCTGAGGAGAACGACCAGACATCTTTCATGGCACAGTGATAATAACTGAGGTAATTCTGGAGAGACATTAACCCGACGGACCAGTTGCAGGAACCAAAATATGCTAAGAACTGCCCTGGGAGACACTTAAAAGAATTATTGGTTTTGTGAGGAAAGAAAAGATGAGAGGTAAATGTCTTAGCCTAACTATCCATCCATCCATCTTCATCCGCTTTATCCGAGGCCGGGTCG
>NW_024584719.1:0-13205 GCF_018398535.1 Haplochromis burtoni
TGCTTTAATTAATTTATTATTAACAATAATATAAAATTATGCACAAAAGGAATTACTAACGTAAAAACAAGTGGTTTTATTTATATATGTTTATATATAAATATATGCGGTGGCCCCTAGAGACAAAACACGTACAAACTCCAAAACACATTTCTAGCATGAACTGAACTTCCAAAGCAGAGCTACTAGATCACTTAAATTACACAATTGAAAGCATGTGTGTATTGTTTGTGTATTTATACACAGGCACTCATATATATTCAAATAATTTAAAAAAAGTTCATTTACCTGTTACTACCACACACCAAATCCGGTCGTTGGTACTTGCTGGCTTGTGTAGCCACAAGATAACAAAAGCTCAACACTGCGCCCAGCATCCTGGAGCACTTCTGTTGTCTTTTGTACGTGTTTTGAGTTTTTATGTGCTTCTGAGTTTTTACATGCTTCGGAGTTTGTACGTGTTTTTACGTGTTTTGGAGTTTTTACGTGTTTTGGAGTTTGTACGTGCTTCAGAGTTCGTACGTGATTTGAAGTTTGTATGTGCTTTGTCTGTAGGGGCCACCGTAAATATACTTTTATTTATTCACTCCACATAAAATGTAATAAATAAATCATATAATACAAAAATCAACTATTCACATTTCAACTTTTAACTATTTAAATTTTCAGCTTTTTCCTTTTACAAATTTAAAGTGAAACAACACAAAACACTGCAAACCACAACACAATTAAATATAAATTATAATATGAAAACAAAAAGAAGATGCATACTATCTCTAGTCATAATGGGCACATGCATAAATAACTATTTCTGAATCCATTTATCAATCTGCAACAGAAAAATGGTTCAAGTGGCATGCATTACCTATACCTCTTAAATGATGACTTGATTCCCTGGCTCTCTTTCTCATCTCTCATCCATCTGGCTCTGTTCCTTGCAATGCACAGCCAAAAAGATGACAAAACTACCCCTCCCCCTTGACCCAGCGTCAAAGAGATAGAAGAGCAGAGAGAGAGATGGAAGAGCAGAGAGAGAGATGGAAGAGCAAGAGAGAGAGGTGAGAGAAAAAAAAACCCCACGTGACGGCTCGCGATAAAGAGTCGGCTCGCGTCGTTCACGTCAAAGAGTCGGATCTAAGAGCCATTTCGTTCGCGAACGACCCATCACTAGTGCGTGAGGAGGTGCGGCTCTCTCCGTGGAATATGAGACAGTCTCGGTGAACAGCAGCTGCTCGGCTGTTTCCGTGTTCGTTACTTTTTTCCTGAACTTTGTGTGAGTGGACCGTCTCCGTGTGAAGCTCCGTGTTCAGGTAACGCAAGGCGTGTGTAATGTTTGTGATGTTTCCCTGTGTGCAGCTTAGTTCACGGTGACGGACTCGCAGCTCAGACGGTGAATACGGCACCACAACGAGGCCGTGTTCGCCATATTGTGTTAGTTTGTGCGATCACGTTTGGCACAACACCAGAATGTAGACACTCTGAGCTCCGGACGGGACTTTATCTTCACGGTGCTGCCAGAGGGAGAGACGCACTCAATCATTATTTGTTATAAACAGGACTGTTTTGGATTACACACAACGACCTGTGAGTAAAAATACTGCGTCACACTGGCTGTTCTCCTCTAACAGGAAGTCATCGTCTGTAAGGACGGTTGTTACGACACTTGTAACGTTTGTAACTCGGACAGACCGAGTAAGACTGATAAATATAATATAAAATGTAACAGTCATATAAAACTGGGAATAGAAGTTTTAGAGTGGGATCAATAAACAGATATGATAACGGCACAGATATCAGTAAAACCTTTAAATAGAAGCAGATCAGCTGGTTGCAGCTTCCTCTGCCTCACACTGCTGTCTGACTGCATGCAGCTGACACTGAGAGGAAGCAGGAAAGAAGCAGCTGATGTTTGGAAAGCAGGGTTTCAGCTGATGTGCACATGAATGATTTGTGTTTCCTCTGCAGGTAGAAAGTGTGTGTGAGCTGAGCAGCATGGATCAGTGTGAGGACAGAGAGGAGGGAGCCCCTCCCTCTAAAAGCACTCTGTGTGGGGAACATGAGAGCCAGACCAAAGCTCAGAGGTGAGATGACCATCTCTAACTGTCCATGACTCTTCTCCATGTCACAGCTCAGCACTCACATCACTGCTCCATCATTATTCACACATGGATCCCTGTAGTGTGTGGGAACATATAACACAGTGAAACATGCAGGTGTGACAAACACAGCCAGGCTCCACAGAACATGAGAGGACAGTTTAGAGGTTTGATCTGGTTGTGAAATAAATCATTCAACCACAAATCAAAGCTGTAAATAATGAATCCCTTCTTCTTCTTCTTCTTCTTCTTCTTCTTCTTCTTCTATCCTGGTTATTTTTCTAGCATCAAACATCAACAAATACATCACAAGTCGACCAAACAAGTGGCTCAAAGAGCAGATTTTAAAAAATAACGATAATTCTTAAAATTTTCTTAATATAACTTTTTCTTCTGAGTAATACATGCTGGAGGCTGGTGATGCCTGCAGGGGAAGAAAAAAGGCTAAAGTATATAAATACTCATTATTTCTAACATTTATTAGCAATTTTACATGAATCATAACACAAATGAGTTTTAGAATGAAAGAAATGTATATTTACTAATGTAACACCAGCTGTCATAGTCATCTCACTCATAAGGTAAGGTAAAGATGTTCAGTATTAGAGAGAGGCGCCAATGATAATCGTCTGTGAGCAGCTCTTGGTGAAAGTGGGGAGGAAGAACATGAAGAGACCTCCTACAGGTCAGATGTCTGTGGAGAGAGAATCTTCTGTGAACAATGATTTAACATGGTTTTCTCTCCATGTCTGCCAGAGTCAGTGGGAGAACCTGTTGGCCTCATGTCCCCCAGAGGTTTTCTGAATCCAGCTGTGTGTCTCTGAGGAGTAATCAAGTCCCATGAATGCTGGTCCGGGGGTGGATGTTTCTTGCTGCTCAGACAGGTTGTGTGTGTGCTGGTGGGGTGGGTGGGAGACTGAGTCCTTATTGTGGTGTTCAGCTGTTACCTTTCTATTAAGCTTTGTGTAGCTACGAACAGTTCAGCTTTAATGTGCTCTTTAAATTAAATAAAGCTGATTGCCATCAGTATTCAGATCAGCAGCTCAGCTGAGATAAATGTGTTGAACAGAAGATAGAAATATAATCACGACAGTTGATCAACTCCGTGTGATCCTGAGACATTGGTGGGAAAACTTTCTTCATCAGTCTGACTGACAGCAAAGAGTTAGAGGATGAAGGGTTTAAATGAGGCTGCAGAAGAAAATAACTGTTTGTATTTATGTGAGATGGTTTGAGTTCAGCAGGTGGAAATTCACACTGTAAGTAACTTCGAGATAATTAACAAAGTTTAACAGAAAACGTGAGCATTATATTTCCTATGACTTTGGAGAGAACGGTGAAAACAGTGTGTGGGTCCATCTGTAGGGCAGCGTCATGGTTCAGTTTCAGAAAGGAGAAGGATTAGTTTCTGTAGCTGCTAATAACAGAGTAATGAGCAGAAATGACTCGAGTATTTGTTTGTAAATCATCCAGAATTGTTGTTGTTTATAATGTGGTTGCATGTTTTTCTGAACACAAAAATATCTTTAATTGAAATCTTAATCTTGATCCTGGGACTCGATCTTTCTGTCTGCTGCGATCCGCCTCAGACCATCAGACTATCCTGAACCTGATGCCAGCTGTGTGTCCTTAAAGAGTGATCTGTCCATGGAGCCTCCACTCTTCTTCAAAAAGCAGATTGTTTCAGAGACGGTGTAAGTAAACATCAGCTCATCTTCTTCCTCATCTGTCCTCATCTTCAGAATCATGCTATGTCAACAAAACTGAATTGAATAAACTTGTTCTTGGTGGTCTACTTCTTTATCTGGCAGACATGACAGACCAGGCTGCTGTGAGCCTGATCACAGCTGTGTGTCTCTGAAGAGTGATACCTCCATGGAGCCACCGCTATTCTTCAAGAAACCAGCATCAACCTTTATAGCAGGAAAACCAAAGCGGTGAGCTCTCCTGGAACGTCCATTAGAGCTGTCGCTATAATTACCTGGTTCCCTGTACTCGGGTTTAAGCTGATATTTAGACCTAAAATGGTTGTAAAGATTAATGTGAGTGTTAGTGGGACGTAGCCGTGAGACCTGAAATCAGATTTTGGAAGTTCAGTTTAACTAAGAGACTCACAAGTAACAGACACCAAAACAATGCTCAGAGGTGGTTAAAGCTCTGAGGCAGGACTACAGAAGGCCTTTTATGCATCTCGGTCGACTCTCAGGGTTCTGGATTGTTTTTAACATTTAATGGTTATTCATTTTTAAACTGTATACATTTATGATCTAATTTTCTCTGGGATGGCTCATTGTGTGCTTACCAGGATCTGTCAAAGAACTGTCTTCAAACAGACACGTAGCTGTGAGTCTGTGAAGAGTGATACCTCCATGGAGCCACCGCTATTTTTCAAGAAAAACGTTATACCCTTAAAACCAGGGAAACGAAGGAGGTACGTTTTCCATCAGTACCGTCTCATTAAGTGGCTGTTTGCTCTGTACTGAGGAGTAAGTAGGTATCTACGGTACACTAAAAACACCTCAGGGTACAGAATAATCTGAAGAGCAGTGTTAGTGTAGTGTGTGTGAATGTCTGTGTGAATGGGTGAATGACTGAACGTGTAAAGCACTTTGGGGTCCTTAGGGATTAGTAAGGCGCTATACAAATCCAGGCCATGTTTACATAAAATCAGGTAGAGGAACTCCGGTTTGAGCAACACAGTCACAAGTTTGTTCTTCAGATACCAAACATTACACAAAGGTTCATAAAACTCAGATATAACATATGAAAAGTAGTCATGACAGCCATGATCTTCTGGCAGAACTTCTCTAAAGTATGAACATATCAGTGCGGACGGAGCATTTACAACCATTAAACATAAAGTGGTAATTAGCTGAGTAAAATTTATTATGCAAAGAACGAGATCTCTAAAACCCCAGATAAGCTTCTGAGTTTGAAACGAAACCCTTAGAGATGCCTTTAACACCAGTTTAGTAACATACTCTGGGCTGCATACTTTTAAAAACTAGTGAAATCTGAAAAATCTTTAATTTTATTAAAGGAAGAAACATGTGATTGGCATTCATTCAGGAAGTTTCACAGAAGTTTCAAAACTGGTTCAAGCAGGAAGCATGTGAGACTCAAACAGGACAACAAGACAGAGAAATTAGAAAAATGAGGGTTTAAATACACATGAGATAATTAGAGAAAGAGACAGCTGGGAAACAAGGTGCAGGGGAATGGAATCGACTAACGAGCAGGGGGTGGAGAAAACTGAACATAATGCACAAGAGACTATGAAAATAACACACTGCAGTTTCATATAAACATGTTGTGGTTTCCCTACATTCAGGTTGAGAGTGTTATAATATGATGGTGTTGCTTTGACTGCACAATCGCACGAAACGATATAGAAAATATGTAAAATATATCAGCTGTGAATAACTTCCTAATTGCATTGTATAAAAAGGAATGATTGTCTGTAGGTGCAGGGAGCGCTGTTAGCATAGTCGCTCATTAAGACCAGACCAGGTTAATTCTGTCCATTTGCAATTACAATTGCTTAACTAGCTAACTAAATAGATTCTGCACATGAGAAGAGTGTCTGTATTTGCATTTGGACCGTCCCTTTCACACTGCAAATATTTAAATTGAAACAAATCCCAAAAGTGTTAAACTTAGATTAGCCACAACTTGAGTAAGCAGGCATGACTGATTTATTTGAAAGCATAAATGGCACATTAATAACCAGGTGACCATTTTACGTGGCTGGATGTGTATGTGGAAAGATAGTGTAATGTAATTCTTCATGGTTCTTCCACAGTGTGGACCAGCAGAGCTCAGAGGTTCCCAGTGGTCAGTCTGCCCAGCAGCATCAAACACAGCTGGACTCCATATTTATGGTCTGTACATGTACAACAACTACTTTTACATCTATTGTGTTCACAATCATCTCCATGCTGCTCTTTGTAGAGATCTGATGTTTGGCTCCATGATTTCAGTCTGATTGGCTCATTCATAAAGTATTCTGTTCCAGCTGCTGGAGAACAACATCATCACTTTTGTGAAGGACGAGCTGAAGAAGATCCAGAAGGTTTTGAGTCCATATTATGAAGGCAGTGAGATGGAGGATGAAGCAGTATTGCATTGTGAAGATGAAGAGCAATGGAGGAGCAACAGAGAGGCAGTTCTGAAAATCACAGTAAACTTCCTAAGGAGAATGAAGCAGGAGGATCTGGTTGACCGTCTGAAGAACAGTGAGGATTTCTCTAAAAATTTTCTTTTGCTGAGTAACTGGAACATTTACTAATGTTTCAAAAGAGGGACCCACATGTGTTGAAATGCTAATGATTTAGGGCATGAAATTGTTGCCTGAACTTTCTACAGACCAGATTTGTATTTTTCCTTCTTTTTTCTTTTGAATGCTCTTCAGAAGTGTCAGTAACCTTAAATCTCTCTGAAGAAGAAGTTCCAGTGTGTGTTTGAGGGCATCGCTAAAGCAGGAAACCCAACCCTCCTGAATCAGATCTACACAGAGCTCTACATCACAGAGGGAGGGACTGCAGAGGTCAATGATGAACATGAGGTCAGACAGATTGAAACAGCATCCAGGAAACCAGACAGACCAGAAACAACAATCAGACAAGAAGACATCTTTAAAGCCTCACCTGGAAGAGACGAACCAATCAGAACAGTGCTGACAAAGGGAGTGGCTGGCATTGGGAAAACAGTCTTAACACAGAAATACAGCCTGGACTGGGCTGAAGACAAAGCCAACCAGGACATCCAGTTCATATTTCCATTCACTTTCAGAGAGCTGAATGTGCTGAAAGAGGAAAAGTTCAGCTTGGTGGGACTTGTTCATCACTTCTTTACTGAAACCAAAGAAGCAGGAATCTGCAGCTTTGAAGACTTCCAGGTTGTGTTCATCTTTGATGGTCTGGATGAGTGTCGACTTCCTCTGGACTTCCACAAAACTACAATCCTAACTGACCCTAGAAAGTCCACCTCAGTGGATGTGCTGCTGATAAACCTCATCAGGGGGAAACTGCTTCCCTCTGCTCGCCTCTGGATAACCACACGACCTGCAGCAGCCAATCAGATCCCTCCTGACTGTGTTGGCATGGTGACAGAGGTCAGAGGGTTCACTGACCCACAGAAGGAGGAGTACTTCAGGAAGAGATTCAGAGATGAGGAGCAGGCCAGCAGGATCATCTCCCACATCAAGACATCACGAAGCCTCCACATCATGTGCCACATCCCAGTCTTCTGCTGGATCACTGCTACAGTTCTGGAGGATGTGCTGGAAACCAGAGAGGGAGGACAGCTGCCCAAGACCCTGACTGAGATGTACATCCACTTCCTGGTGGTTCAGGCCAAAGTGAAGAAGGTCAAGTATGATGGAGGAGCTGAGACAGATCCACACTGGAGTCCAGAGAGCAGGAAGATGATGGAGTCTCTGGGAAAACTGGCTTTTGATCAGCTGCAGAAAGGAAACCTGATCTTCTATGAATCAGACCTGACAGAGTGTGGCATCGATATCAGAGCAGCCTCAGTGTACTCAGGAGTGTTCACACAGATCTTTAAAGAGGAGAGAGGACTGTACCAGGACAAGGTGTTCTGCTTCATCCATCTGAGTGTTCAGGAGTTTCTGGCTGCTCTTCATGTCCATCTGACCTTCATCAACTCTGGACTCAATCTGCTGGAAGAACAACAAACAACCTCCAAGAGGTCAAAACCAAGATACTTTACAGAGACACATTTCTATCAAAGTGCTGTGAATAAGGCGTTACAGAGTCCAAATGGACACCTGGACTTGTTCCTCCGCTTCCTCCTGGGTCTTTCACTGCAAACCAGTCAGACTCTCCTTCAAGGTCTGCTGATACAGACAGGAAGTAGTTCACAGACCAATCAGGAAACAGTTCAGTACATCAAGGAGAAACTCAGTGAAAATCTGTCTGCAGAGAAAAGTATCAATCTTTTCCACTGTCTGAATGAACTGAATGATCGTTCTCTAGTGAAAGAGATCCAACAGTCCCTGAGATCAGGAAGTCTTTCCACAGATGAACTTTCTCCTGCTCAGTGGTCAGCTCTGGTCTTCATCTTACTGTCATCAGAAGAAGATCTGGATGTGTTTGACCTGAAGAAATACTCTGCTTCAGAGGAGGCTCTTCTGAGGCTGCTGCCAGTTGTGAAAGCCTCTAAAAAAGCTCTGTAAGTACATAGATAGCATTTATTTATGAATGAAAATGATACAAGGTAGCTTACAACTATAGAAAAGGTAGAACACTTTTGTATTTTGTTTGTCTCTTTAGGCTAAGTTGCTGCAACCTTTCAGAAAGAACCTGTGAAGCTCTTTCCACAGTCCTCTGTTCCCAGTCTTGCAGTCTAAAAGAGCTGGACCTGAGTAACAACAATCTGCAGGATTCAGGCTTGGAGCTTCTCTCAGTGGGGCTTGAAAGTCCTCAGTGTACACTGGAAACTCTCAGGTCAGATCAAGAGCTTTTTAAACTTACATTTAGATAGGAAAGACATGGTTATAGCTTACTCTCTTTCTCAGTTATTTTAAGTATAGTATAATTATTTTTTCAAAAAACGTTAAAAACATTTGCTAAATTTGTGGGACTCTAGTTTGTCAGGCTGTCTGATCACAGAAGAAGGCTGCACTTCGCTCGCATCAGCTATCAGCTCCAACCCCTCCCATCTGAAAGAGCTGGATCTGAGTTACAATCACTCAAGAGGCTTCGTGATGCAACGGCTGTCGGCTGGAATGAGTGATCCATGCTGGAGACTGGAAACTCTGAGGTATGGAGAGTCTTGTGACAGCCACACATGCATAGATAGAGAACACACATTAAGATTAAAAGTCAAGAGGATCAATTTCACTAAATAGTTTTGAAAAATTATTATTTTCATGAATACTTGTGCAAAGAAATAAAGAAGTGTGGTGCATGGGCAGTGACCGTGCAGCCTTCCTGAAGCATTACGCAGAGGTTTTTGGCCCACACACACCCCAGTCTGGGTTATCTTTGGAAAGTTTAAATACAGTGAAGTGGATAAGAGTTTTTTGTCATAATCTTGGCACACTCAATTTGCTGGTGGGATTGTAGCATGAGACAGGTTATTTTAATGTGTTTCAGGTGAGAGCAGTACACAAACCTTATAGACATTTTGATAATTACAGGTTAATTTAAGCTGCGTCTTTGAGTTCATTAGTATAAGATGAAATAAGGAAGCTAACTGAAGCTAGCTGCTATAAGTAATGTGGAAATGTTAACTTTCTAATTGTGCTATCATGTCTGAAGGCAAATGGAAACATTTGGAGTGTAACAAGCTATAAAACTAATGTTAGTCCAACCCTATTAAATGTTAGGTTTTCTGGAGTGCACAAATTTGAATACAGAAGACAGCCAAGGTACAGAAATAGCTGCAGAAATGCATCACCTACAGCATGTTCCAGATGGTTACCGCTGTAAAGGTGCTGAAAACTTTCTGACAACCAAAGAAATGTGGATTGTAAGAGTCAGAGTCCTATTTGTAAGATGTGTGGTAGCAGGACCTTTCTATTCCCGTTTTGTTAGCAAAGTCATTGTCTAACATTATATGTATGAGAGCCATGTAATGTCCATGTGTGCATGCTGACTGTGCTGGTCTGACCCCCCTCCTCCTTTCAGGGTGGAGCCTGCTGGAGTCCGATGGTTGAGACCAGGTCTGAGGAAGTGTAAGTGTGTTTTTAATGGGATTCATGAAAACAAAGCAGCACACATTCAACCATCTTCTGATGTCAGGAGTCATCATCAAAGTGTCAATCAATGAACAGATGATGGATCAATAACTGCAGCTGGATTGTGTTTGTTCTCTCCATCAGATTCCTGTCAACTCACAATCGACACAAACACAGTGAACAAGAACTCCAACTGTCTGACAACAACAGGAAGGTGACACGTGTGGAGGAGGTTCAGTCATATCCTGATCATCCAGACAGATTTGATGTTATCCTCAGCTGCTGTGTAGAAATGGTCTGACTGGTCGCTGTTACTGGGAGGTCGAGTGGAGAGGAATGTGTTGATATATCAGTGAGTTACAGAAGAATCAGAAGGAAGGGAGACAGATATGACTGTGAACTTGGATTTAACGAACATTCGTGGAGTCTGAGCTGCTTTGATCATGGTCCTCATGCTGTCTGGCACAATAAGACAAGAACAACAATCTCCTCCTCCTCCTCCTCCTCTGTCTCTAACAGAGTAGCAGTGTATGTGGACTGTCCTGCTGGCACTCTGTCCTTCTACAGAGTCTCCTCTGACACTCTGATCCACCTCCACACCTTCAACACCACATTCACTGAACCTCTTTATCCTGGGTTTGTTTTTGGGTCAAATTCTTCAGTGTTTCTTTGTGCAGTCTAAAGGCTGTCCTCCTTTTACAGAAACACTTCAGAAGTCAGCTTTTCAGCATTTTTAAACAGGCTGTTTGTTATTAAAGGTTTATTTTATTGTTCAAGTGTGATGTAAGTATACAGTATAATGTGGATATAGAACTGGTGTTCCTTCTAATTAGTTGTGTTGCTCATATTTGTTGTTGTGTATCATCTCCTGTTCCCATCAGGCACTACAATATCATAGATCAAACGGTACACAATTTTTAAATTCAATTCAGAATGTCTGTATGGTCTCCTGAACCTTCCTCCAGTATTGATTATATATTATTTAATCAGTAAGCATTCATAGTGAGAACATCAATGATTCATAGATGTTCTCACTATCAAAATACTCCATAGTTATGTTTTATCGGTCTGGTTGCTAACTTTTGCTAAAGCTGGCACTGCAGACATCTACTGGATCCACTCTGACGTATGTAATCCTCTAACTTATAAGTAATTGCACAATATACCAACAGTTACATTGTTAGGGCCCTGAGTTAGTTAATTGGTTTTTATTGTCATTTTAACACATTGGATTTTAATATGGAACAGCAGTGTAATCTCAAACATAGCACTTTAACATCAGTGAGAGGGTGGTTGAGAAACCAAAATCAAAGTTTTTAAAAATTATTTTGCAATCTGAAAGTTAATTTAATGTTTAATCATTTAATTTTAAAGGCCGGGACATCGTCTATTATTTTATTTTGGTTCAGAATTGTATAAAATCTCTTTTTATGGTTTCAATTATATGTTAGGTTCAGTTACTTCATTTCGTGCTGAGAAAACTGTATATATAATGTAAAATAGAAGCTCAGCATTTCACCTTACTTTTTTGAAGAAGTAACTATATAATTAATTACCCAGCATTGGTCATTATTTACTGTATTTTGCAGACAGAGTTACAGACTCTCTCCCAGACCACAGACTCATAATACAAGTCAGAGCTTTATATATAAAAAAGAAAGTTTTGTTTTCATAATCGGAGTTCAAGTTATTTTTACTTCCAATAGTGTTGACATGCTACACCGGTCATGAACAAGATTGTTTTTAAATTTTCATTGTAAGTGGTCTAAAGCAGTTAATTAAAAGTAGTCTAACATAAATTTAAATGATGTAATTTGATTATTTTAATAAACATGTAACTTGGATGGATTGGATGCTGGCGTGACCACAGTGCACACGTCTGCTGTCGCTCACAGTGGTCCAAGAGACGCTCAGGGAGTTTGTGTGTTCGCTCAGACACGTGAAAAATTTGAGGGAACATTGACTTCAGATTAAAATTTAAGAACCAATCGTTAACTCTCCATGAGGTAAACAAAAGACATTGCAACAACTTTGTTAAAGAGTGAGCAGGTTGGTACAAAGCTCTGCAAAGGAAACTCTTGGTGAAGAAAACATCTAAAGGTCACCTTTTGTCTTCTCACTGGAAGAGATGGTGTTGCAGTCTCTGCTCTGAACACCACAGGATGTTCAGAGCAGAGACATTGATACCACACATTGGCAGTGTTGGGACTAACGCGTTATTAAGTAACGCATTACAGTAACTACGTTATTATTGTGGTAACTAGTTAGTATGCCAACATCAGGAACGCATTAATCGTTACTGGGTTTAGATAGGGTCGTTATTCGTTACTTCTTGCGGTGGCTATCGCGGAGCTTCCACAGATTTTTTGAAAAATGTATTGATAGCAATGTTGAACATTATTACACAGGGAAAAAACAACTACATGTAAAATAATCCCACTGTGATGCCTCTGCCTTTGTAAATGGAGGGACAGTAGCTGCTTGTGTAAGCATGTAAAACCTGCAGATAGTCAGATTAACAGTATTATACAACAATTAAAAAAAATAATTACAGTACTATACAACAGTAACAGTATTTTGTCTCTATGTATCCCATGTAAACAATAACGTGGCGCACAGCGTGATGTGAGAAAGGGCACATACCTTTGACGTTGCATGACGAACTCTGTATTCCTCGTCCACACGTAAACACAAAAAAGGAGTGTCAGTTTTCGGTGATTCAAAATGCCGTTTACGTGGACAAAACAGCTGCGTTTTCAAAAATACCGTGTAGGTGCGGACGCAGCGTAAAAGAGAAAAGCATCAACCTGTTCCACTGTCTGAATGAACTGAATGATCCTTCTCTAGTGGAGCAGATCCAACAGTCCCTGAGTTCAGGAAGTCTCTCCACAGATAAACTGTCTCCCGTTTAGTGGTCAGCTCTGGTCTTCATAAGATAAGATATCTGTGCAATTGTCATTGCACAGTCATACATAGTACAGTAGTACAATGAAGTTGGAAAAACTGTCCTACGTCGGCACTACATATAACACAACATGACATGATATGACACATCACAACGCAACAAACAACACAACACAGTATATTAACTTAGTATAAAAAGAAGAATAAGTGTATGTGTATTTGTTACACCCCGGCCTAGGCAACCGGCGTGCAACACAGAAAAAATAAAAATAGGGGGAAAAAAAACTACTACGGTTCTCCAAAACGTAAGTATCGACAACTATTTACATCAAAGCCAAATGGGACATTTATTTACATCAAAACACCAAACTATTTACAACTGGGGGGGGAAGATCACGAACATGACAAACTGAAACACAGGGCTTAAACACACAGAGGGAGCAATCAGGGAATGGACAACAGGAGGGAAACACAGCTGGGGCAAATCAGAACTGACGAGACAA
>NW_024584720.1:0-430 GCF_018398535.1 Haplochromis burtoni
AGCCTGGTTCTGCCGGAGGTTTCTTCCTGTTAAAAGGGAGATTTTCCTTCCCATTGTTGCCAAAGTGCTTGCTCATAGGGGGTCATATGATTGTTGGGTTTTCCTCTAGACATCATTGCAGGGTCTCAAGGCATCTGCCACTGTGGCTTGGTGCTGTATAAATAAGTCAAATCAAGAATCAAATTATTCCGTTGACGTCTTCAACCTTCGTATCGCACACTACTGCTTCTAGGGGATGCCTTCTTTGGGGATCTGCCAGGCCCGGGAGCCGTTGCCAGTCCCCTTCGAGGCCTTCCCCAATCCGCAGCTCAATTCATGTCCAAGCATTCACCTTTACCTACTAAAACGCTGTCAAACCTAAAATGAGGACGTGGGCCCAGCTAGTGAAGTTCAGCTTGTGCTTGTTTTCATTGTGCATGAGACAGCATGA
>NW_024584720.1:450-13197 GCF_018398535.1 Haplochromis burtoni
GGGGTGTAAAATTGACTTAGTTAATAGAGCTTATATGTGTTTTTCAGCCCTAAATATATGAAATATATTTTTAAATGTGAACAAAAAACTATTTTCCTATTCTATGTACTTACATACGCATATCAAACATACTACATTTATTTTAAAAAAGCAGCTGATTTCAAAGACACTGGATTTCATGCACTGATTGGTTGTTTAATCTGCAGTTATGCATTAATGAAGCATTACATGTGCATGTACCAGTAAACTGTCAAGAGGGAATGAATGCATCAGTTTCTCCCATTTTTCAAACTTAACCTAATTAAAACTCCCTTCTTTGTTTAAAACTTCTTTAACTAGGATGAGAAACAGAAACATTTTACCAGTCCCTTATTCAAACTCTGAATTGTCCTGTTTTTAAAGCACTGAGGGGATTTACTGAGCTGTTCAACACTATGTCAGAATCAGAATACTTTAATAATCCCTAAAGAAATTATGTCTCAGTTCATTGTGCAGTCATCAAAGTATCTGCTTCAAACTATTTTTTTCAACAATTGCTTTTATTTATAAATGATTTTGCTATTATATGTGGCATTTGATTTTCAGTTCTGTTACCACTCATAAAATAAAAAAATAGTAGACACAGGTTAATGTGATAAACAGCTCTGATATATCAAATGTGAACAGTTATACACCATCGTGTTGTGGTTTCGCATGGAGTTGCAGCAAAAAATATCTGTGAGTGTACTGCACCCTGCAGCATCAGGTGTTGCTCATTGTTTTGTGTAGTTACAGTGTCAGTTTAAAAGTCCAACCGGTGACAAACGAAAGCACAGCCAAAGTGCAGCAAGAGAGCAGGTGGAAAAACATGCAGCAAGGACATCGTGAGGTCCCGGTGACGAGTGTGATTTCTTTTGACAACATGGACGGTTAGTCAAGTTTACTTTATATCAAATACAATGAAACGAAACGAATATGAGTTTAAAGGAAATGTTTTGTTTGGACAAACTCTGAATTATTAGCTTCTGATAAACTGAAAAAGCTGAATGAATCATTTCATTGCTCCAAATATTAGAGAGGGTCAGACTTGCTATTGGGAAGGCTGGAATGTTTGCAGTTGTCCAAGGGTCTTTTTGTCTACTGTGAACAGTCAGTGTGATATGATGTAGAAACCATGCATATGTACTCTCTTTTCCTCTGTGCAGTCTCCATGATGCACAAGAGCACATTACAAAGACCCATGCATCTCTGGGCATGCAGCCTCTCTTTCTCTCTCGATATTTTGATGGTAACACACATTATAACTGTATCTGTACTTCTGTGCTCAGGTGCTCTCCTCCTTTCTACACTTTTATTTTAAGTGTAATTACCTTCTTCATTAGGTAGAAATAATCTGCAAAATCAGCAAACGAGTGTTTTAGAGTGGCCAGTCTGGCAAAGATGTGATAGAAAATTACCAACCCATCAAATTCAAGTCAGCTTAAAGAACTCAGACATGAACCGAAACCTCTGGATCTTAAAGTACTCAAACAATAGCAGAGGCAACAAAACTTAGTGCATCTCTTTAGTTTTTGGTGTTGGTGTCATTTCAACATAATGTGGCTTCTGTAGCAGCAATTTCACGTCCTGTGCAGTGAAGTTCAAAGCTAATATGTCTAAAGAACGGAGAAAACAGAGGGTGACTTTGACTTTGAATGTAACTCTTGTTGTGACCTTGGTTTTGAATATGAAAATGAATGTAACTATTGATCAAAGTCAGAAAAGGAAGCACTGAAAACAGGAACATGCTTTACATAACATAATGCAAAACAAGCTAAAAGGAGAATGAGAGGGAAAATAGAAAAGGATTCATTTATCCAGTTTCTTCCGCTTATCCAAATCAGGTGAGGCTGGAGCCTATCCCAGCTGTCATAGGGCAACTGACGGGACAGGTCACCAAACTCTCATAGGGGTCAAAACAAATCAGCTATGTAACTACAAATACATAATTTATTCATCAAGTTAATTATGCCAGCCGTAATTGAATCTGATTACAGTGTGTACATTTCAGTACATTTCAGTGTGATCTGTAGTGAGCATAGGGAGCAGGTGAAAGACAACCTGTTTAAGTGAGAGAAGAAGTGTATAGAATTATAAAATAACTTTGTGTCAATGTGACTGAACTGACTCACGTGCAGACATAGGAAAAAAGTGGAATGAATGTTTATTTAGAAGCACCAAGTGAGCTATATACAAATGTGTGAACGTCAGGGGTTCCAGTGATCCATGAGATGGAGAGGAGAGGGACACTCCACTTCTGACATCCCACACCACTCTCCCAAACACTCATGCTCAGAGAGGAATCCAGAGAGGAGAAACAAGGACGTTTCCAGGGAATCTATATACAATAAACAGACGAAGACATCAGAACTGGGAAATCATAGGGAAACACGAGAGAGGGTTAGAGCCGGGGCTACACTAAAGTGAGTCGTACAAAAACCCAGCGAGGAGAAGCTCTTTTTCATTAGCAGTGACCAGGTCGCACAAAGATGGGGACAAAATTAGAGAGGCGTGGCTGAAATGGTTTGGACATGTGCAGAAGGATCACATCATCACGTACAAGGTCTTAAATTTACAGGTCCAATCATATCTTAAAGACCACATACTACATAGTAATGTATCAACTCAGACTGCTCAGATTAGGCTTAAAACTTTCCTTTTTGCTAAAGGATATAGAGGGGTTGGATCAGGTGACTCTAAATTTTCCCTTAGTTACGCTACAATAGGTCTAGGGATTCCCATGATGCACTGTTTCTTCTACAGTCACCCTTTTCACTTACTGTGTGTTTATACACCTCTCTGCATTTAATCTTTAGTTATTATTAATCTCTGGATCTCTTCCACAGTATGTGGTTTTTCCTGTCTTCCTCTTCTTACCCCAAACTGGTCGTGCCAGATGGTTTCTTCCTGTTAAAAGGGAGTTTTTCCTTCCCACTGTTGCCAAAGCAGTTAAGCAAAGGGGGGGTCATGTGATTATTTTTGCTGCTTTCTTTACCTTACAATATAAAGTGCCTTGACGAAAATGTTGTTTTGATTTGGAGCTTTATAAAAAAAATTGAATTGAATTGAGGGATAATATTTACCATAATAGACAAAGAATGTTGACCATGGAGTTGTTAGGCAAGAGAAAAGAGAAAGACCACAGATAAGATCTGTGGCTGTACAGTAGTGAAGGAGGACATGCAGAGAGTTGGTATAACAGAGGATGAAGCTAAGGTTAGGGCGAGATGGCATCATATGATTCGCTTAGGTGACCCCTAAAGGGAACAGGTGCTTGAAGAAGATTTCAAATATGTAACACATCCTTTTTCTGTATTTATAATTAGATAATACTTTTAATTATAGTATTCTAGAAGAGTAATACCATTTTTCTAGAGTCTTGACCTTCTCTTTTGCTAATCACAAATTTACTACAAGCATATTTAACTTTGCGTTACAACAAGGTGCTGGTCAAGATTTTTACATAAAAAATGAAAGAAAATTGTGGGTTTTTTTATATTACTAAATTTCGATATGCACGATAGTTCTCTCATTCTCATTCAAGGCGCAGTCACAACGTCCACAGGATCTGAGTAGTCGTGTGTCTCTGCGCTGATTTTACTTTCAAAAACATGGATGGTAAGTTGCAGTTATAATCATGTATTGATAATTAACAAAAACATGGGAAACAGAAAGGAAGAACCTTCTCTCCAACCAGCTGAAAGTGATTGTTTTTCTCAGTCAAGGTTATCTACTCCACTCAATACCTAAAGTAGTTGTGTAAACATTACCTAATATATTTAAGGCTGTAAATCTGAATATTATAGCAGAATAATATGGAGTATATGCTTGCTAGACGTAATAATTCTAAATTATTTGGTTGGTATCCACCATCTGAACAGCTAGATCTGAACTGTGCACAACAGTCAAAGAAATGAACATTCTTTCTACTGTACCACCATGTATTTTTAAGCCAATTACTGACTGGTTTGTGAACTTCATGCAGTTTTATTTACATTTAAAAGAAAGCAGACACGTCCATCATTTGCAGCTATAGCTTGTATATGTTGTCATAAATGTTTTATTTGACTTTACTGTTTATTTTTGTTGCACTGTTTAGACAGAGCAATAGATAAAGAACTGACACTGAATCATTACTGTCTTATAGAGTCAGCAAGAAGGATTGTGGTCCTGGGAAAAACTGGAGCTGGTATTGTCAACACCCTGTGTGGAGAGCCTGTGTTTGAAGTAGATCATACCCCCAAATCTGGAACAAGTGAATGTCAGGCAAAGTACATGTCAGTCAGTGGAAGAATGGTACTCTTTATTGACACTCCTGGATTTATTGACACAGACAGACCTGAGGAGGAGATGAAGTCTGAAATATTGAGGTGTATCAAAGAATGTGCTCCTGGTCCTCATATTTTTCTCATTGTGCTTAAAGTGGAGAAATACACAGAGCATGAAAAGGCTGTAATAGACAAAATTAATCAATATTTCTCAGTTGAAGTATTTAGATTTACTATAATAATCTTTACTCATGGTGACCATCTTCCTGAGGGAATGAAGATCGAAGAGTTTGTTAAACAAAGTGAAGCTCTGAGCGATCTGATCAAGAAGTGTGGGGGCCGCTGCCACGTCATTGATAACAAATACTGGAAGAACAACCAGGGAGATGAATACAGGACCAACCAGTATCAGGTGGCAGAATTACTCAAAACCATTGACGAGATTATTGATGCAAACAAAGGAGGCTACTTCACCAATGAGATGCTGCAAGGAGTGAAGAGAGATATTCAACAAGAGGAAGGTCGCATCAAACAGTCATCTCCAGACTTTACGGAAGAGGAAACTGCAACAAAGGCAAAACAATCTGTGTTTAAAAATCTGTTGTCAAAAGCTGCAGGAGTTACAACAGGAGCTCTACTGGGTGCACTCCTTGGTGGAGCGATAAAATTTATGAAAGAAGAAAGAAGTCTAGGTTTAGCAGTAGGAGTAGCATTAGGAACAGCAGCAGGAGTAGCTGCAGCAAAAGGAATGATGGCAGACGCAGCAACAGCATCTGACACAATTCCTGCTGGGTCTGCTGAGCCAGCAGCTGAATAGCATCAGTAACATTGGTTTGAAACAGATAATAGAGCTGACAGACAAACTACAGCACTAAACCAATTTTTTTAGAGGTATAAAAGGAGTTAGAAATTAAATATCAGAATTTTTGCATCCTCTGTTAAACTCTCAATAAAGTACCTTTAAAATCCACAGATGCACAGGATTCGTGTATATTGCTAGGAAACTACTCACAATCACTTTTACAAGCTGCCATCAGAGAGTCATTATTAAAATTATAGAACAGGAAACTTTAGAATCTTTTTGTTCATCATGATTGGATTTCTGAGTTGTTGTTTTTTTTGAATGCTTACTGTTAACATATAAATGAAGCAACATATGCTTAATATAATGTGTGAATTTTCCCATTATGCTAATACAGTCTTTATGTTCCAGTTTATATTTCAAACTTTACCCATGAACATGTCCATTACTCCAGCTTAAAACATTTCTTTAATAGATCTATAACTTTCAAATAACTTTTGCTTCTGTTTTGTGACGGTTTCTTTGTTACAAATGTTCACTAATAAAACAGCTAATTTTATCACATGTAACCAAGTGTCTTGAATTTTTCTTGACAGATTTCATTTATCAGCTGAATAGCCTCATGTTAATGATGAGCAGTAAGTAACAGATTCAGTTACTTACATTTCAATTAAATAATTCATCTATTAATTTCTTTTAAAAAAAACAGATATCAGCTTAAGTCAACTTTACTGTAACCTCAGTTTAATGCTTTTAAGTGTTGCTCACGTTGCCAGACTACTATCAAAGTTTCACATATTGAAAAATGCAACAAAAAATGAGACTAAATAAATCAAAACAAAATGCAGACTCTGGTATTCTAGGAATATCGATCGAAACTTTAAAAAAAATTATATATAGTTCACAAAACAAGAGAATCTATGCAGTCAGTAGCATTAAAGAAATGTGTGAAGGCCTATATAAAAATAATTCATAAACAGTGGTCCCTTGCTATATCGCAGTTCAGCTTGCGTCCTGATTGGCTGTAGACCATTGTCAATCAATCTCGTACCGTGTCTCCTGTACAGTACACAATGTGTTGAGCTTGTCAAATTTACATAAATCTTCGATCACTAGCAGTGTGACACTGAAGTGCTGTATTGTATGTTTGTAAGTTTTCTCCCCAACAAACACAACAATGTCGACAAAACATCATCACCTGCGGGCGGACTTCTTTTTATACAAGGTTTGAACTTTGAGAGTGTTTAAACAAGAGAGAAAAGTGTGAAAATGTCCATGCCTGTCTGAGAAAAGTGTATAAAGTGTTGAGGGGTTTTAAAGCCTTACAACATCTGTAATAATTATAAAAAATAAATGGCGGATTTCACTTATCACGGGTTACTTTTATAACGCAACTCGAGGGACCACTGTAATAGAAATAAATTCCACTTTCCTGAAGAATAGAAATAAAAATATTAAAACATCCCTAAGGGCAATGAAATACAGCTTAACTTTTTCTTTCTTCTTGCATCATGATCTTTTTGTGTCATGTAGTTATTTATTATCTTTATCTCTACGTTGCAGCACTTTGGATTATTATATGTAAATATACAGTGTGCGAAGTGTTTTGTTCGCTTCTTTTGGCTTAAACCCAGATAACAACTTAGACAGGTAGCAGAAGCGAAGCACAAGTCAAGTCAAGTACAAGAACAAAAGCAAACGACTCACTTCAGAGACACATCATGAGCCAGACTGTATTTTTGACACACTTTCCTCAGCATGGTGACAAGTAACTTTTAAATAGACATTACTCCAAAAATATGATTTTTTTGTCATTCAAAATCCTAAGGTGTGACCTGTTTTTTAAATCAGCTGAGTTCATTTCAAGAGCTATCTCCTTATAAGAAAAAAAAAATCTTGGTTCTCTAAGCTTTATTAATCTTATAAATACAAGCAAGATTTTTGGTTATATAGGGTTGTTTGGTGACACATGGCTTGCAAAGTAGTACTGCATTAATGGTAGTTCATGCTTTTCTTTTAATATCTCAAACATGCTTTAAATTTAGTTGTGTCACAAGAAATCCTTCATGTGTGGTTGGCAGAAAGGAAGTGGACCCAAATGCAGAATTCAAATACAAAACATAAACTTAAGGCGACTGCTTTATTGCTGGGAAAACTGTCCAAACATCCATCCATCCATCCATCCATCCATCCATCCATTCGCTTCCGCTTATCCTTTTCAGGGTCGCGGGGGGCGCTGGAGCCTATCCCAGCTGTCATAGGGCGAAAGGCGGGGTACAAACATAAGCTAACAAAAAACAAAGTATAATGGAAACTAAAAACAAAAACACTGAAAAATGACAGCTCAAACACCAGGAAACAAGAAATGAGGAGCTAACGCTTGAACTCTTTAACACAGACTCACACACAAGAGGAGGTACAACGCAAGAAAGGGCAACGGACAACACAGGGTTTAAATATACAAGTCAGTAATGAGGAAATGGGAAACAGGAGCGAAACACAGCTGGGATTCTTTAGACATAACGAGACAAGGGAAGGAAAACTAGACACACTGACACAGGGCAGTGGTGGTCCTAGCCTGTTTGGTGCCCTGGGCGAACACTCCCTCGGGCCCCCCCCCCCCCCCACACACACACACACAAAACATATTAAGGATTGTACATTAACATAAAACTGTTGTACACACACACACATATGAAGAGAGAGAGAGTATGCATAGTATGCAAACGGCTACCAAACAGCCATCATAATTCGTCATACAATGAGAACAGGACAAATCAACAATTGACAATGACTAATTAATATTAAAATCTGTAACATAATGTATTGTTTGGAGTTTAGTCTGTTACTGTTACTATTTTTACCATTTCTTCTTGGAGCAACCCACATAATTTCCTTAGGGATTAATAAAGTATTCTGATTCTGATTGTTTCAGGATGACCTGCCATTATCCAATGACACATCTGCTTACCTGCATCTTTTGCTCGTTTCTCCTCCTCTTCTTTTCTCTTTTTCTAAACTGAGCACCTGATGGCTTTGAACTTTTCTTGTCCATCTTCCATTGGTTTTGATTTTGCATTCCAGTATGAACACCCATCCCTCAACCCAAGGATCACCACAGCATGATCTAACACACCTAAACCTTAGTTCACAGATTCACTTTGTCTAGGGTGTACTTCTGAGATTTCACACAATCCAGGATTCAAATCATGAATACATAATGGGCTTGGATTTTCAACATTATAAATGAAATGCGCTCTATTTGGAAGCAGCCGCCCCCCCTCCCCTTTCGACAGGTTGTGTGTGAGACTTTAAATCATCAAACTGTAAAATATACATTTTAAATTGTTATTGATCCCTTCACCCCGAGTCCTAAAGTGTATATTTATTTTCTTACTCTTCTTATATTTATTGTTTGTTTACTTGCACTGCTGTAACTGGAGCCTCGTCATCTCGTCTCTCTATATACTGGACTGTATGTAGCGGAGATGACAATAAAGTTTACTTTGACTTCAGCAGTAAGCAGGTGCACCGAGGGCTCTCGCACTCACTTTTCACGTATAGAATTTCGAAAAAACATTGGTGCAAATTATAAGTCTGTATCATGATGTCAGGTGTTTTCGTGTTTGTTGTTTTGATTTTATTTTGTTTTATTTTCCGAGTTGGTTATTAGATGCTGCTCCAGCCAGTCAGAGAATTCCCCGCCGCCCCCCTCCTCCCCTCTCCTCCCTGTGCGGCAAGCAGCAGGTGCACCTCGCAAACGGAGGGCGCCTTTACTCCCAGCAAATGGGCGATAGAAACCGATTGGTGCCTATGCCATTCCCAATATGCGCTGTGACGCCGATGCCCGTGATGTCGCCCCCCACCACGATGCCGCCCCGGGCAACCACCCGTGTCGCCCGTATCTAAAACCGCTACTGACACAGGGCATGGACTGTCAAATTAAAACGAGAAATAACACGAACATCAAACCAGGTACACATGACACTACACAGGGAATACAAGGGAGGCATTCAGACAAAACCTAAAGGCTGGGAAAGCACAGCGGTCCTAAAGAATAAGTAAGAACATGAAAACATGACAAAAGACAAAACTATGAAAGCCCCACAAAATCCCAGAACACTGAATAAACAAAACTTAAACACGGAGTCAACCGACTCCAGACCTTGACAGAAATAAGTATGTTTGTTGGGTATGTAATACATTACAAGTAAAAGGAATCTAGACACAATTAGGATTTACAATAAATCTATTTCATAAAAACATACAAAATAGATTTATTGCATGAAAATGTTCATGCAAAATTTTGCTGAGACAGGGCCATCCTTTATATATAATATGTCCACTATGTCCAAGACACACATTCTGAAGTTGCAGTAACATCAGAGGGAGCTTTTTTATTTCAAACCAAAATTTAAAAATGGGAAAATTGTGGGAAAGCATTAAACAGAAATTATTCACATGTACATGTATATACATATTACCCGCCCAGTTTAATAGTTTCTGATGATTAAGGACCGTTGAATGTGCTTAACATGCGTTTTGTTTACTACCGATTTCTTGTGTAAATTAGACACCGTGGTCTGGCATGTCTATACTTTGCTGTGATACTGGGTTGATACATTTTTGATCTGAAATCTGATAATTGATCAGAGATGTCAGGAAGCAGATGAGTTAATCTGATTTTTTTCATCTATTCATTTTTTCTTCCAGTGTTCAGTTCAGTTCAGTTCATTTTTATTTCAAACATTTCAAACACGTGCCTTCACAATCATTACAAACTTTTATTCCATTATTTGTTTGAAAAGGAGTAGGCAGAAGTATTTACTTATTTGTCCCTACCCCCTTGTCTTTCTTCCAGTGACAAAGACAAGGAGGATTGTCCTGCTGGGAAAAACTGGAACTGGGAAAAGCAGTCTGGCTAATACCATATTTGGCGAGACCAGATTGAAGATTAATCATTTTAATGACTCAAACGCATGTTTGTCTCAGAGCGAGACCAAGACTGTTGATGGAAGAAGCCTAACTTTAATCGACACTCCTGGTTTCTTTGACCCAAGCAGGTCTGAGAAGTTGGAGCATGAGATGTTGAGCTGTATTACAGAGTGTGCTCCGGGTCCTCATGCTTTTCTCATTGTGCTCAAAGCAGAGAAATTCACAGAGCACGAAAAGGCTGTCATCGCACAATTATGTGAACATTTCTCTGAAGATGTTCTTAAATACGCTGCAGTGGTTTTTACTCATGGTGACCAGCTCCCTGAAGGAATGAAGATCAAGGATTTTGTTAATGAAAGTGAAGCTCTGAGTGATCTGGTGAGGAAGTGTGGGAGTCGGTGCCACGTCATTGACAATAAATACTGGAAGAACAACCAGGAAGATGAATATAGAAGCAACAAGTTCCAGGTGGCAGAGCTGCTCAATAGCATAGAAGATATAGTGACAGAAAACAATGGAGGATACTACACTAATGAAATGCTCCAAACATTGGAGACAGAAATACAAAAAGAGGAAAATCGGGTTAGAAAGTCATCAGAAAATCTGTCACAGGAAGAGATTAGAAAGCAGGCTAAAGTTAACATCATTAAGAGACACATGGAAAATGCACAAAAATCATGGCTTAAACCTTTTGTGGGTTTGGCAATCATCACAGGATTATTTGCAACTGTCTCAGCTTTGTTGATCAAATCGAAGTTTGGTAAAGTATTAACAGAAGTGCCAGCTTATGTGGTAGAACAAATACCAGAGAAAATCCCAATTCCAGTTAATCCAGTCCCTGTCCCAGTTCCATCTGTTCCATCTATTCCCGTTCCGTCTCTTCCTGTGTCATCTGAATCATTCCCCATTCCAGTCCCAGTACCTTCTGAAGAGGACGTTGTGGGGGGTTTTGAGGCCATTTGGAGACTTCATGTTTTGTATGAGAGAATATTCAATCCCTGGAGTCCATTTGAATAAACACTGACGCACAGACAGATAATAAAACAGCTTAATCATCATATATTGTCCTTTAAATCTTACATAAAAATAGCATTACTGTTATTTTGGCCGATTTTGAATCTTCATGGGAAGTATGAATGTGTTACTTTTTTTGTAATATCCTAAAAATGTTGAGTAAATAAAAAGTAGTGGTCATATATTAAAACATGTAGGGGAGCCCGGGGAATTGGAACGTGGGTCAGTTGTAACACTTAATTTCTTACAAGTTTTTCTACTTTATTTCAATTTCTAATAGCATTATCTGCTTTGCAGTTAAACTCATCAAACTTAAATTATGTTATTTGTATGTCTATGGGGATATATTCTGTGTAGGTCTTTAGTGCTAATGTTTTAGCCGTTGGCTGTAATGTTAGCTAGTTCATGGCTATAGGAGTCTGGGTCAGTTGTAACAGCAACAGTCTGGGTTAGTTGTAACAATAATGCAGATGTTACAACTTACCACACTATTACTTTAACTTATATTAAACAAGTTGGGGCAACGACATCAGCAGAGAGAGGTTCACTGGTCGCTTTTGTATATGCGGTTAATGCCATTGGCAACACAATTCCTCCACTGTTTGTGTTCCCACACATACATTATGCAGACCACTGTGTCAGAGATGGACCAGTAGGAAGTACTGGTAGTGGAAATAAATCAGGATGGGTGCAAGAAACAGATTTCCTCATCTTTCTGAAGCACTTTGCAAACCACACCAAGGTAAGCCATGATAAAAAGTAATGGAATTGCGATGCTGGTGAACAACTACATTTTTTCAGCTTCATTGTTATGTTCAAAATTGGTGCAAGAGTTGTAGGTTATAATGCCCACTGAGCCAATGAGGCCAAACTCAAGGAAGACCAACCAAAATTAATGAAATATTCAGTTGCAGAAAATTCCATAATTTGTCTTTTTTGGGGGGTTGGAATATGTTCAAAAGCTAGATTTCTGCATTCTGTCACACACACACACACAGCTACATAAATGGCTCTAAGTGCATTCATGTGTTGAATAAACAAAGATTACATGTTAATGTTTTGTTAGTACCCTTATTTCATTGTGTTACATTTCACCCCAGGATATGTTACAACTAACCCAGACTATGGGGTTAATTGTAACATTTCACTCTTTGTGTTTGAGACCATACCATGCAATGGGTAATTGTGCTGCAGAGAAAATAGCTGCACTATTTAATAGCCGAGACATGTAAATACTTTGCATTACATTTTGAATCCACTACCTTAAAAGAGCTCCAATTTACAGACAGAAATGTCAAAAATGTTACAACTATCCCCGGTCTCCCCTAAAAAATAAATGGGTGTTACTTGATTATAATCTGAAATTGCTTGATCAGAAGTTCTTCTTAGCTTTGTGATGTTTTAACGCTTTTACATGCAGCAGTACCAGCACTATTTTACCTGTTAAACCTGTATGATGTCTTCTGCAGCTCCAGAGGACCTTTACATAATCATATAAATGTACTGTACATCAATAAAACAGGTGTTTTTTTTATTATGTGACTCTCCTTGTGCTTCTTTATGGGTCCATGTGTATATTGTTTGATTCATTGATAACAATTCCAATCAAAAAAAACTCGTCTGTGTATAAATGATGCACAGTTTTTCATGTGAGGTTTTCCCTCAATATGCCAAACAGCTCTATGTATTAAACTAAGTAATATGTTATGT
>NW_024584721.1:0-9423 GCF_018398535.1 Haplochromis burtoni
CCTGCCTCTATCGCGTTCGGTGTGAACACACCGTTAGACTCTATTTTTCCTTATACATATTTTTTATGGCTTGTGCTTTTACTATGTTTTTATTTTAATATGCATCACTCAGTTCAGAGACGTCAGTTGAAAATGCAACGTTACACTGATGGTAGGCGCCACGCACGGAAACCTTCTTTTCTACCAGGAGAGAGTGTGAGGATAAGGAAATCACACAAAGTTGCCAAAGGACATCCCAGATTTACTCCTGTAACAGTAACAAAGGCTCAAAGGCCTTCTTGCTGAGTGATGGAAAGATTTGGGACGCCACTCATCGAGCACGCTGTCGCCCAGAGACTGAAAAGAACGCTGACGCCGCGAGGCTGCACCACACTGGCTCACCTACTGCCAGAAGACTGCCACGCGTCAAGTACAAGCCTCGCTGGCACAAAGACTATATTGTATCATAATGGTTTTTCTTGATAAAAGGAAATTAGAGAAATGTTATTAATTGTTCTATTTTAGTTTAACAGAACTGATTTACTGCTGCCAGTGCACTAGGAACTAAAAAAATGAAATGGAAATAAGTGGAATAATAATTTCTTTTTTCATTTTACATAGTAGTGCAACATAATTTCAGGTTTACTTAGCTTTGCTAGTTGTAGTATTCTGATGTTACAGCTGTTACTACAATTTAAGTTTACAAGCGTATTGTTGATTTGCTAAATGTTGAATTACTTCATCTTGATGCTGCGCTAGTTGGTGATAATTTTTTACGATGAAGTCTCTTTCATAAAGAGGGAGGAGCTGTTGTGTTATACAATATTGCACCATTAGTGGGTGTTGTCATGAAAAAGTGCTGTTGAAAATACAGAGTTAGAAAACAGAGTTAAGATGGTGAACTGGAAAACATGTAACACCCTGCTACCTTTACACTTAAGGTTATGTGCTGCATTAATTAAAGAGCACTTGTTTATAACCAGCCATTGTTACAGGACGCTCTGCTCTTTGTTTACCTGTTGTCATGGTAAAGCCTGTATCAGAGCTCCATTGATGATTTCTTTCTTCCTCGACTCACAGTTCAGTCTGTTAAACCTGCTTCCTGCAATAGGAGCAAATATCCACTGAAAGCAGCAGAAAGACGTGCTGAGTGTGAAGCTGTCAGCAGGGGGAATAACACAGGGCTGTGAATGAGTCCTGTCACTGTGATCAGGCTCCTCCTTCTAATCCACCAACTTAGTGTTGATGAAGACTAAACAGAGAGATCACAGCTTCTTTATACTTGCTGTAGCTCACAGTTACTCTACACTGCAGATATGACGCCTCTGTTCATCTCAGTGCTGCTGGCTGCTATGTGCCTCGGTATGAACACAACTCTGTTTCTTTGATATCAACATTGACGGTTCTTTAGAATGATCGTTGTTGTTTTAAATAGCCAAGACAAGTGGCAGCAAAGGAAAGAACTTCTGCAGGAGGCCAGTAACTTGCTCCTTACGCGTTCATTATTCTTGTAAAGTGAAACAGCATTATCCTGTGCTTAAGTTTGGGAAGGTGACAGATCAATGGTCAGCAAGTCATCCCTAGACCAGAATCATGATGCTTACTACGTGTTGCAGCCCAGTCGGAGCAAAAGACAAAACCTGGAGAGCACAGAATCTCCACACTCCTAGGAGACACGTAAACCTATCTTGCATGGACTTGACAAACAAGATGACTAAATAGAGAAAGCTGCTGTGGCAACTTTGGCTAGCTTAATGGCCGCCACAAGCTCATAGCATATTTTGGCATTTGCAGTGAAAATTGTTCAGGGTGCTGGCTATACCCAAAGACATGCACCTCTTTTTGCTTCTATCTCACATTATAGGTGAGTTTAAGAACAGGGATTAAAGTTTAGTTGAAGCTGCTGCATTAAGCAGATATACAGACTGCATTTCACTACTTTTCTTCTTTCTTTTTCCAGGACTAACAGCTGGAGACTCAATCACTCCTCAACAACCTGAAGTCACTGAAACAGAAGGAGAATCTGTCACACTCACATGTAGCTATGAGACAAGTTTAGTTATCCTTGGCTTTATTGGTACAGACATGATTCTGACCTTCAGGCTCCTCAGTTTATACTCTGGAAAGAGAGGAAAGCAGGACATAGTGAATATATTCCTGATAAACGATATATCCTCAAACATCCCATACATCAACTAATCTGACCATAGCAGCCCTAACCCTGGCAGACACAGCTCTCTACTACTGTGCTCTAGAAACACAGTGATACAAAGTGTAGAAGAGGCTGTACAAAAACCTGAACACAGATATCTGACTACTCTTCAAAGAGGAGGGAAGTGGTATTCAAAGCACAGCTTCATATCAGATGGATTCTGCTAATTCCTGTTTTATCAGAGTCACTGTGGTTACAGCTGCTAATGAAACACTGTGGGAGGATTCACATGAGCAGCAAATCCACATCAACCACAAACCAACTGCAGGAACGTTCAGACACAATAAAAACTGTCAAACATCAAAAGCTGCTCATTTACACTATTTTATATTTAGTGGATGAGGACATGCAGAAATGCAGCAGAAGCAAAATAAACAGAGTAACAGAGGTTTATCTCTTTAAGGTAAAATCTCTCACATGAAGCTACAAGTCCAACCAGGAAGACCATCTCATGCTTGTTCCATTTATTCTCTTTGAACTCATCACATCAGATGATGATGCTCTCCTTCATCATTGTCCTGCTCTCATGTTTAAGTGTTTCCCCTCTCAGTGTCAGATGGATGCAGCCCTCCTCCACCTTTTCATCAGGACCTGTGGGTCCTTCCACTGAGGTCATCAGCAGTCCTGCTCCACATCACATCCATCCAGATGTTCAGCATGGTTCTTCAGACCTGCTCCACCACCACAAGAGTCCAGACTCCCTCTGATCTAAACACTGAGGACTCCTCACATGTTTCTGCAGCAGCAGGGAGAGTTTCCAGTGAGCAGCTTCATGTCCTCACAGCAAACACAAGAAAGAACTTTAGAAAGTTTTGAACCTTGACTGTCATAACACATCAGCCTGCAGCTGGCACCACATTTTTCCTTGGTTTATATTGTAATTTTGTCCATATTCATACAGGAAGTGAAAAATCGATAACATTAAATACATGAATCCATAATTTTAAATAATCAGCCATCAGAAAACGTTGTAAAAACTTTATTTACACAGAGACTTTCATATGTCCATGCTGTACATCTTCAGTTTTCTCATGGTACATTAAATAATGTGCTTTAAATAAGAAAAGACTCGAGCTGGGCAGAAACTTCAACATGTGAGTGTGACAAAAGCCTGAGGCACATTTTAAAAGATGAAATCCAGCATTCAGAGAGAACGAGACATGAAATGAGAGCACAGCAGCGTTCAGCAGGAGTCAGCTGTGTGGAAGAAAACCCAACAGTGACGACCAGGAGCCCAATCAGGCCTCCATCGACAGTAATTCATGCAGGAATTTTATTTCTTTAACTATTTTATTGCCATTAAAGGAGGTTAACAAAGTATTTGTATGTTTTGTTCAAATATGAAAGGATTCTGCAGCAAAACACTTCAGATATTAAATATAGCAGCATTACATCTTAGACAGTGTGATGCTGATGTGATACAGACGGATGATACGAGCGGGCCAAACCGCCCCCACACACACACACACACACACACACACACACACACACACACACACACACACAGAAAACAATTAACAGAGAGACTCATTCCCACTGGTGACACTAATTCAGACTCACTGACACCCACCACGTCCAGCCCTCCGTCTCTCCGTCACTGACACAGAAACACAAACATCCAGCTGTTGTAAAAGTTCACAGCTGTTCATCCAGCAGAAAAAAGTTCAGCTGTTTGAACTGCGGCTTCAGAAACATCTCATGTAATAAACTCTGAGCTTCTTCATGAAGTCTGAAGCTGCTTTCAGTCTGAAACATGTTTCCAAGCAGTTCTTGAATCTGCAGTTTGGTTTAGGCAAAACATTTCCCTCGTTTAGGTGAACGATAATCACACATCAGTCCGGATCCTTCAGCTCCTTAAACTTTATCATTCTCCAGTAGGGGTGGCTATCGTTTAGGTTTTATCCGATACCGGTACCCATCCCTATTCTCCAGTCATCAGTGATTTTCATTCAAGCTCTTAAAATCTGATGATAAGCCAGTTTCAGACGAAGACGCTGAACATGCTGTCGATCCAGTCCTGACCCAGCGTGATGGAGTAGTCGTGGATAAAGCCCACTCAGCTCATCCAACAAACATGGATCAGGGTTCGTTCCTTCAGTCCAAGGCCGGCTTTATTTTTATTTAACTCTTCAGGTATTGTTCAGAACTTAAAATCCAACCTTTTCATTAAAAAGCTCCTGATGCACCCTGGGAAAGTCCATACGAAATCTGTGAAGTATCCTGGTGTTACCATGGCAACCCAGCCTTCACATTATACTGGTGTGATTAACTTCACTAACTACACAACAGTACAAGACTAGTTAGAAAAACATCAATCCAGATGCTGAGTCCTCCCCTGCTGCCTTCTCATGAGCACCCCCTGCAGGCCAACCCCACAAAGTACGAGTGAAAACTCTTCATTTGGGCTCCTTTCAAAACTGCTCTGTGAGGACCATCAATGTGTTTGACACAAGCATTACTTCTTTCTCCTGTGCTGCTACACATAAAAATCTACTCTCATACACTCACTCTGATTCAGCAGTAGTTACCAGTGATCCAGTCGTACACAGCAAACACTTAATATTTCCTGACTTTCACAGTTTCCTTTAACAAAATTTGAAAACTACGTCTTCTCACCTGGGTGACTTTTCATGTGGCGCCACAAATGGCTGCTGTACGTGAACACTTTCCCACATATTTTACAGTGGTACGGCTTCTCACCGGTATGAGTTCTTATGTGTGCCAACAAAATGCTACTGTACGTGAACATTTTCCCGCAGGTCTTACAGGGATACGGCCTCTCGCCTGTGTGGATTCTCATGTGGACAGTCAAAGCGCTCCTCTGAGTGAAGCTTTTTCCACACGTTTTGCAAGAATGAGGCTTCTCACCTGTGTGGGTCCTGTAGTGGTCCTTCATTCGGGACCTTCTCTTAAAGGCTTTGCCACAAACATCACATGTTTCGAGCTTTTTCACTGTGTCAGTGTTGCACTGGATCTCTGACATGTGGGGGTCTACACCGTTACTGTGACTTTTGTTCCTAAGATGTGTCACACTGTGTAACACTTTTTTTCTAGTTGAATCAACGTTCCTGCTTTCTCCATGATCTACAGCAGAGCTGTGACAGAGGAGCTGCTCCATGTTTGGTCTGTGCTCTCCTTCCTCAGCAGCAGTCACCATGAAGGTATCCGTCTCCTCCTTCAGTCCCAGCTGCTCTCCCTGCTGACTGCTGCACAGTTCCTCCTCTTCCTCTTTAATCTGTGGAGGTTCTGGTTCCTCCTGCTCCACACTGGAGCTCCTCTCCTGGTTCCAGAGCTGTTGCTCAAGGAGAACCTCCTCCTCCTCCTCACAGACCTGCTGCTGTGGGACGTCTGGAGGACAGAAAACTAAAATTGAAGCGATAAAAAAGAGAAAACTGAGTAAATATTCACTGCAGCCATAAGTGTGTATAAGAGCAAAAACTAGAATAAAATGAAGCACTTTTCTGTTAAAGATGTCAGATAAGCTGTGTAAGCTCCCACACTCTCCATGCATAAGTGTGTCTAGCATATATTTATCTGTCATACACTGGATCACATCACACACAGGTCACTGCTGTATGAGAAGACGATGCTACACTACATGCAACTGTCATACTCCAAACCTCTAATCACGGAGCCTGAATGATTCTGGGTTCAATATGGAAACAAAGGTCAGTGATCTGTGCAGAAATGATGAATCGATGTTTTACTCCGAGTGTCTGATGCCCTGCACAAAATGATGAATTCACAAAAAGTAAATATGAGTGAAAATCCATCTGAAGCTGTGGAAGCTGAATGAGACGTCGAACCGTTCTCCAGCATGAAAAGTTACAGCAGTACGAGGCCTGGATTCACTTTACAGATTAGGGCAGCAGAGCAGACAGGAAAGGGGGAGGGAGCGGGAGCACCCCAGACAGCAAACGGCCCAGGGTGGAGTCCAACCCGTCCTCCTGCAGGAGCACCTCTGATTCCTCACTTTGTCCTGTGGAAACACCCACAGAGGGGATACGAGTGCCACAGAAGGCAAATCCAGGCCAGAGTGCAGCCCGTCTCCAGCAGCTTCGTTTTATAACACGAGCTGTGCGTTTTGGCAAGCCCGACTACATCCTGCTGGTATCGCTCGTCCACCAGAGAAGTGGCTTTCCTCACCTCTGTGGCCAGACTGGTCAGAGAGGAAACTGCTCGAGGCACAAAGAACTGAACCCCTAAAGCCCCTCGTGCAGCTTTTTATGGGCTGTGGCCCCCAGACACTCACTCCAGGCCCGGCTCCAGGATAGGGCCTGGTACAGCTACACAAACCCCTCCAGCTCCACAAACAGCTGCTGATTCACACACAGACAGAACAGGTGTGTTTAGATGAAGATAAAGTGGAACTGGTTTCAAACAGTCCTCAGCACAGCAGCAGATCACAGCGCTGAGGACGAGCAACAGCCTGCAGATCAGTCACATTAGATATTTTATTATTGCACAGCGACTTCATGTTTCCAACATTTGTTTGCAACTTTCACAAGTGCAACAGGAAACATACATTTATATAAACGTTATATTTATATGTATAAACTCCATCTGGAATAAATAATGTGCTCTGAAGCTCGACTTTTGATGTTTTCCAACTTTGACAGCAAACATAAAGGAACTGATTGAGTGATCCAGGTCAGAGAAAAGCTCAAATCCACCAGCTGCTGTTTGCATGCAGCGCAGCGCAGTCCTGTCCTCTGTTTGCTCTTTGTTAGCTCACATCTCCAAAAAGTCCTCACAATCAGAAACGTCCCGCAGAGCTGTGATCAGGATGCTCCCTCAGAGGGACACTCACCTGTCCTGTGCAGCTTGATTTGGGGTTTCCAGGTGATATCCAGCAGTCTGCGCTGACGGTCGATCTTTTTCTCGTACTGGACGATCGTTTTTTCAAACTCCAAGAATATTTGTTCAGCAGCAGCAGTTAGTCGCTCGTTGATAAACTCTCTCAGATACTGAGCTGAAGGCATCGTTGCTGCCGCAGCTCACACACTCAGCTCACACAACACACTCTCTGCTCGGAAGAAAAGCTAACGCTACTTCCGCTTTTTCCTAGTTTACTTCCGCCTGGTGTCGCGCAGTAAATTTCCGGCGGAGGAGGGCAGTTAACTTTTCTTTCCGCCTCTCTCAGCTGACTTTACAATAGCATCTGTTGGTGATATGATTTAATTATTTGTCAATAATAAAATAATTCATATTATATATAAATGCCCACAGACAGACAGGATACACAGAATAAGTGAATAAAAGCAAAGGGTTATTTTTTTAAACTGACACCATTAACCCAGCTAGGAATGTCCATCAGCTTAAATACATTTTGATTAAACAACAAAAATCTCTTAAACCATAAAACTACAGACATTTTAAAGTTGTTCTAAACCTGAAGATCTCCAACAGTCAGTCTGCTGTACAGGTTTCTGTAGATTCTCTCAATCTTTTCATGATATGATGAACTTCTTCTGCTGCTTGCTCCCTTTAGGAGTCACATAGATGATCATCAGCCTCCTATCCCAGCATCCTCTTCTGTCACACCAGACCTCTGCATGTCCTCCTTCACTACACCCATGAACCTCCTCTGAGGTCTTCCTCTTTCCCTCCTCTCCATCTTCATCCTCCTTTGTCTGATATATCCCCCCTCCCTCCTCTGCACGTGTCCAAACCCTCTCAGCCTCTCCTCTCTGATGGACTCATTTCTGATCCATGCTGCTCGCTGAACATGTGATCATCTTCAGCTTGGTCTCATGTCTTTGTGTCAGAGCCACCGTCTCCAAACATCCATCCCAGCAGGTCTCACTGCCACCTCTAAACATGCCCTTTCACTTCTTTCACTATTGCTGCTGTCCTTTTGTCACAGATCACCCCTGACACTCTCCACCCACTCCTCTCTCTTATGAACTGTCTGTTTGCATGGTTGATCCCAGGTATTTAAACTCAGCCACCTTCACTACCTCTGCTCTTTGCATGTTCACCCTCACAGACTTCTCTGCCACTCCTCACTCCCTCATTCAGTACCACAGCTCCTCTCTCAGCAGCCAATCATCTGATCAACACTCTCAAAGCAAACATCATGGATGAAGCCACTCTGCTGCTCACTGATCATTCTTAACGTAGCTTCAGCAGCTCTTTCCTATATCTTCATGGTGTTATGCCTCTGTGGTCCTACAGCTCTGCACATCAGTCTGTCATTGCAAATGAGTACCAGTGCACATTTCCTCCCTTCCTCAGGCACCCTGATTATTCCTCCTTTCTCTGCAACAACAAAACCGAGAGGAAGTGAAAGTGAACACTCTGCACACAAGACAAACTGTCAAAATAAAACAGGAGATGAGACACAGACAGAGACGAAGACTTGAGTCTGGAACTGGAAAAAACCAGACATGAAAACATAACTTGATTAGACGTGACACAAGGAACACGGGAGCTGCAGAGACAGCTGCACCTCCTGTTGTAACATGTATTGAGGTTTGGTTTTGGTGTTTGTAACATGCAGAGATATGAGAGGAGGAAGAGGCTGAAGGAGGAGGAAGAGGCTGAAGGAGGAGCAACACTGTCACAGAGCAGAAAAGGACTCCCACTGTCAGATACATTCAATATGTGAAGCATACAGAACAGATAGTGTGTGGAAGATGCTGTCACTGCATTACTGGCTCATGTTTCCTTTGTTTGTGATCACACTAACAGGTCGGTTAAAGCAGGAAGAAGAAATGTCTTTAAAGGATCCGTTTGCTAGAAATCACTGGAACAGGCGCTCACAGTTTAACATCGTCTTTAATAACATTTATCTCTTCCTTTAGGTGTCAGCTGTGATCAACTCACTGCAGTCAAGGATGAAGAGTCCACTGTAGAAGGAAACACTCTCACTCTGTCCTACAGATTATCCAGAGATATTATAATTAATGATTACTTTTTCTGGTATCGACAATATCCAGGAAAACCTCCAGAGTTCCTGATCCTCATATCAGGGACGAACAATTCAAGACCGTCAGAGTTTCTGAAATCAGCTGCAAGATTCTCCACAAAACTGTCTGGAAAAAAACGTCTGGATCTTCAGATCTCCTCTGCTGCAGTGTCTGACTCTGCTGTGTACTACTGTGCTGTGAGGCCCACAGTGACAGGAAACAGCAAAACTCTGTACAAAAAGCTTTGGAGCAAAGACAACAGAATACTCCACAACATCCACTAGAGGGAGCCACACACTGTTAAACCTCTGATTCTTGTGT
>NW_024584721.1:9448-13196 GCF_018398535.1 Haplochromis burtoni
CATTGGACTGATGACAAAGACAACAGAGAAATGAAGCAGTAAAGATCAGAGACAGAGACAGAGCTGCTGTGGAAGCACAAAACTGTTTGATTGGCTGAGCTATTAAACTGGCCCCGCCCACTGAAGTTGAGCTCATCCAATGACATTATTTGTTGGTCATTGTGCTGCAGTGGAAGAACATTGTTCATGTGCTGTCTGTCTGGCTTTAATAACTCCAAAGACATGTTGCTGCACCTCTTTTTGCTTCTATCTCACATTATAGGTGAGTTTAAGAACAGGGATTAAAGTTTAGTTGAAGCTGCTGCATTAAGCAGATATACAGACTGCATTTCACTACTTTTCTTCTTTCTTTTTCCAGGACTAACAGCTGGAGACTCAATCACTCCTCAACAACCTGAAGTCACTGAAACAGAAGGAGAATCTGTCACACTCACATGTAGCTATGAGACAAGGTAGTTTTGACTTTATTGGTACAGACATGATTCTGACCTTCAGGCTCCTCAGTTTATACTCTCAAAGGAGCAAGATCACAGAGTGGTATATATCCTGATAATCGATATGACTCAGAAACATCACCTACATCAACTAATCTGACCATAGCAGCCCTAACCCTGGCAGACACAGCTCTCTACTACTGTGCTCTAGAAACACAGTGATACAAAGTGTAGAAGAGGCTGTACAAAAACCTGAACACAGATATCTGACTACTCTTCAAAGAGGAGGGAAGTGGTATTCAAAGCACAGCTTCATATCAGATGGATTCTGCTAATTCCTGTTTTATCAGAGTCACTGTGGTTACAGCTGCTAATGAAACACTGTGGGAGGATTCACATGAGCAGCAAATCCACATCAACCACAAACCAACTGCAGGAACGTTCAGACACAATAAAAACTGTCAAACATCAAAAGCTGCTCATTTACACTATTTTATATTTAGTGGATGAGGACATGCAGAAATGCAGCAGAAGCAAAATAAACAGAGTAACAGAGGTTTATCTCTTTAAGGTAAAATCTCTCACATGAAGCTAAAAGTCCAACCAGGAAGACCATCTCATGCTTGTTCCATTTATTCTCTTTGAACTCATCACATCAGATGATGATGCTCTCCTTCATCATTGTCCTGCTCATGTACTTTAAGTGTGTTCCCCTCTGGCAGGTCCAGACTCTCCTCTGTGCTTCTGCTCTGAACAACATTTCAGAGTGCCTGGCCTTCTTGAGGTCTCTGAGCAGGATCCTGGACGCTGCATCATCTGGTAGCTCTATTGTGCTTCTGAGGACTTTATGTGTCAGAGTGACACAATGGTGGTTTCTGTTTTACTGGACTTGTGTGCTAACCACAGTATAGGTTGATGCTTGACTCTGTAATTGCATCATCAGGTCTGCAGCAGTGTGTTCTGGACACTCTGGTGAAGAGAGGAGCTGAGCTGTCATCTGATCACCATCTGGGGGTGAGTTGAGTCAGGTGGTGGGGGAGAATGCTGGACAGGCCTGGCGTATCAAAGTGGTTCAGGTGATCTTCAACTCCCACCTCCAGCAGAGCTTTGGCAGCAGTCTGAGTGAGGCTGGGGACTCATTGCTGATGGGGCTGTGCAGAGCTTTGGCTGCAAGCTGGTTGGTGCTTGTAGTGTTGCTAACCTCCTAACCAGATCTCATTAACTCCTCGTGTTTTGGGGAATGAAAGGTCCAGCTGAAACATCCACTCTTTGTCAGATTGTTGTCTTCATTCTGGTGGTAATTCAGCTTTAATTTATGACTTATGAGTTTGTGCTTGTAGCTTCTGTTACCTCACCATGTTCTCTTGTGTCTGCTCATAGCTCTGTGGACTTGAGTTACCTGAAACCTGAAGGATTCTCTCATTGTCTGCTGTTTGGAAAGGACTGACTTGTAACAGAGCTGGAAAACTCACCTGCCCATCCACTCTCCACCCACTCAGCCTTCTGAAGCCTTCACTTACCTCCCTGACACAGAAACTCTAAAAGTGAAACACAAGAAAGGACTCTAATAAATACTATATAAGCAATTCTGACTGCACTGATACTCAGCAGTCGTTCTCTCGGGCAGTTCTCTGGTGTCTCCCTGCTCTGTCCCTCTGCAGGAAACCTACTTACCTGCCCCCCTGTCTTTGAACCTTCTCAAAATAAAAGCATGTAAAGCTTTAGCCTCATGTGGGCTGCGTTAGAGTCGATGCATTCCTGTAATCATGACACTGAGAGGTTGCTCCAGGGATTATGTTGGTGTTCCAATATCCTGGAACACCAACATGCACGCTCAGTCATCCAGGTAAGCAAATCCCAAAAAGTTGATTCTGTTCATCTGGATGTTTTCAGTGGGAGAAACGTTTCATCATCATCAGGTGACGTCTTCAGTCTCAGCTGACTGCAGGTTTCCAACCTTAGAAACAGGACATTTGCACAATGACTGAAACCAGCAGCACTGAATGAACACTAAATAATCAGCCATCAGAAAACGTTGTAAAAACTTTATTTACACAGAGACTTTCATATGTCCATGCTGTACATCTTCAGTTTTCTCATGGTACATTAAATAATGTGCTTTAAATAAGAAAAGACTCGAGCTGGGCAGAAACTTCAACATGTGAGTGTGACAAAAGCCTGAGGCACATCTGCAGGCTAAGAAGCGACCAGCTTCCTGTTTCCTCTACCCACAGGAACACAGAAAAACCCCACCAAAATAAAAGCAGGTGAGAATTCCCATTATGACCAGCAGAGGGTGCTGAAGAGAAAGAACCTATGCATGCCATAACATTAAGGCTCTTTCTTCCCATATATAATTTTCCCTCTAGAAGGGCTACGGCTTCTGACTTGTGTGTGTCTTCATGTGATGCAACAACACACTACTAGATGCAAAAACAAAACTGGCACATTTGACAAGGTTATTACTTCTCATGTGTCGTTAATTCTCATGTGCTTTAACAAGTAATTTCTAAAAGGCAAATTTTCCCACATGTTTTGCAAGGATGTGGTTTTTCACCGTTGAAGATAAATGTCCTGAATGGCAGGAAGCCTCGTGCCAGTGATGTGCTCTGCTGCCTTCATCACCCTCTGTAGTGATTTACGGCTGCTGGCAGAGCAGCTTCGTACCAAACTGTAATGCAGCTCGTCAGCAAGCTCTCGATCGCACACCTGTAGAAATGTGAGGTGATGTTAGCGTTCATGCCAAACTTCCTCGGCTTCCTCAGGAAGTAAAGCCGCTGGCGAGCTTTCCTGAAAACAACTAGAGCCTAAATGTACGAGACCTGAAAACATGATGACGTGAGACCTAAACATGGAAATTGCCGACTACAAACAAATGACACTAACACAATATATACACAGAAGGTAACGAGGGAATGTGCAACACAAGGCAAACACAGTTAACCTGACATAACAAGACAGGCAGGAAGCAAAACTGAATACACAGGAGATGGGACTATCAAAATAAAACAGGAAGCAAGACACATACGGAGAGGCGAACAAAGACCGCCTCTCTGTACACAAGCTTAACACTGAAACCGGGAGAGAAACAAACATGGGGACATGAGTGATTGTGGAAACAGAGAGGGAACATGGAACACCAGGACAGGGGTAAAAGAACGTGAGATGTGGAACAGCGAAAGCAAAGTGACAGAAAACTAAAGACAAGAAACTTTAAATATAACATAAGAAAACCAGAAAAGTACAAATGACACTGAATCAAAGAAGAGACGAGCTGAACACTTTCTATGCTCGCTTCGAGGCTGCAGCTAAGG
>NW_024584722.1:0-7149 GCF_018398535.1 Haplochromis burtoni
AAAAAGAGAGAGCTTTCTTTCTTTCTCCCTGTCCTATCCCCCAGTCATGTCTGTCCCGTTTGTAGCAACTGAAAATAAAATAAATTCATAATTATAATAAAGGTCAATCAAATGGACCAATATGGCAAGGCCATGATGATCCACTTGGTAAAATAAATCCGCTTGGCATCTTTCTTGGCCTTAAGACAACAATTCTGATGGCTAAAGATCCAAACGGGACACAAAAAAATAAAATTGGTGAAATAAGTGAGAGAGTCTTCTGTAAGCTAGTTTTCAGCTACGAGCCCGACAACCCGACGTATTAGCCAGAGGTCCCTTTACTACGGTTCGGAGCCGCGGACCTGTTTTATATACGCGCGGAATAGTTTTCTATACGAGATCGCTGCAAAAAGTGCAGCCTTACCTAATGTCCACCTACTGTTACTCATTTATATTAAGATTTAAAAATCTAGTTGGTATTGGTATGGCGAGTAACCTTCAGTAATAGTAATAAATCACACAGCAATAGTACATTCATGTAGTTATAAAGTATTCAGAATATGTTACTTCTGCAATGTGTAGTGGAATACATTTAAAATTAACCTTCCCAACACTGTCAACAGGTTAGCACCTCATACCACAGTGCAGCAAAGCAGTCTCATGAGCGCTGGGAAGGACGAGCCCAGAGCCCAAAACAGACAGTGCAGGAGATGACAAGGTTAGTAATTGAATGGTGAAAATTATACTTTGTTATCTTGATTGGCAAAAGAAAAGTAAATACAAAATCTGCTTCTCACATTTAGGGCATTTCCAAGATTTTTTTTTCAAAACTTCTTCAACTTCTTTCATTACAGCTGTCCTGTGCCAGAAGTTCTGTTGACCCACAGTGAGAGGCATCATTTCAGAAACACCAGGAAGACTGAAACTCATCGCCAGGATCAAGCAGGGCTCGTGATCTTCACCAGCAGCTCCCTCACAAGAAGGATAAACCCAGCATTTCATGAACACTGATGGAGACCTTTGCTTTGTGTAATGTTAGAAGTACTCAGATAATCCTCAGAGGGTCTGGACTTTTACATAATATAATAGCTTTAAGTCCTGTAGAAAGTTAAATATATGTTTCCTTCTGGTTACTCTGGTATTTATGACTCTGAATTACTTACTAAATAACAAACTATTGTCAAAAAACAGTTTTCTGAAACACCAAACTGAGATACTGTTAATGCTGATGTATAGTGACACAGTAACAGGGGTGATTAATCCTTTTGTCTTTAAATTTATCAATAAAACAGCTGCAGCTTTCACTGACAGCACATGTGGTACTTTAACCTTTGTACTGTTTTCTTCAGTTAATTTTGGAGTTACTACAAAGATTGAAGATATAGGATGATCTGTCTGCTGTCACTGGGTGGTGCTGAGGTCTGAATCTGAGGACAGCTCCTGTAATCACAAACAGAACAGAATCATCACAAACTGAAATATAAAGTTTATCTATCAAAACTGAAATAGAGCTGATACTTCTCTGTCCTCACACACTCGGGATCTGAAGTTGTTCAGTCCTATAGTTCTGACAACAGCTGTTTATTTTTTTATTTGTTTTAAAGGCTTTACTAACACATTTTCTAATATCATGTTTACCTTTGAGTTGTTGATGCTTTATAAATGGACATCTGCAAAGATGAGATGATGGAGCAGGTTTCAGTCGAGGTTCAGTCTGCTGCTGCATCCTGGTCACAACATACAGAGGTGTTATCAGCAGTGGTATTGAACAAGAAATATTAATGTTTCAAATTATTTGTCCTAAAGGATGCAAGCTGTACAGAGTACTGCACATGTGACTTTATGGACATAATTCATTAAAAGTAATTTGGACAGTTTTTTAACCTGAATATTTGTAACAAACTCAGTAAAAAAATAAAATAAAAAAAAGCTGAAAAAAATAATCAGGGGAAAAATGTAACATTTTAACTTAAGCTGACAAGCGGAAGTAGTTGGTTTCAGAGGGGACTTTAAAAGTTGGCGTTAATGTCCTTGCACATGTGGAAAGCGACAGAAAACATGCTGCTGTTTGCACATATTTAATAATCAGCTCTGCACAGGAGCAGAAGCAGAGTCCAGCCTGTTGCTCTTACAGTATAATAAAAGTACAGTAACAGTGGTTAGTCACTAAGCAGCCCGGTGCGTTTCTCTTGACTTCTTTAGTCAGGGTAAATTCATTCCCCTGCACGGGTTAGCTAAACGAACTTTACAAAACATGTTTCCCCTACAGCCAAGTGCTCATCTTATCTTCCAGCGCCGCTCTGAGCTGGCAACCAGCAGCTCCAACCTGACCGAGTCCTTTTTTCTCTTTAATATATGTTTCTCTGTTGTTTTGTGTTTTTGTTTTTCTATTGTGGACTGCTTTCTCCCACAATGGAGCTCAGAATTCTATGGACAATGGTATTCTTAATTACATTTTTTACGGCGTCTTTGTCCGGAGAGCGCGTGGAGGTCCGATCTCCCAGATCACAATCTGGTTCATCTCCAGCCTGTGTATAAACCTCTAGTACACAGAGAACCAGTTGTGAAACGCACAGTAAGGAAATGGTCGGCAGAGACTGAAGAGGCCCTGAGGGACATTTTCTGTTCTACTGTGTGGGACAACCTCTGCAGCCCCCTGGAGGATGACCTCAATAGCATCACAGACTGCATTACGGATTACATGAACTTCTGTGTGGACAACACCGTAACCATCAAAAAGGTATGTTGTTTTTCTAACAACAAGCCATGGATAAATCCTAAAATTAAGGCTCTCCTCAAGCAGAAGAAGAGAGTCTTTAGATCTGGAGACAAACAGGAGCTGAGAGTTGTTCAGAAGAAGCTGAAATGGAAGATAAGGCAAGGAAAGGATAACTATAGGAGGAAGATGGAAGAGCAGCTGCAACAGGACAACATCAGAGGGGTTTGGAACAGCCTGAAGACAATCTCAGGACAAAAACCAACCCCCCAGGCTGCAGGAGACTTGGGGTGGGTGAATGACCTAAATAAATATTTTAATAGGTTTGATCAAACACCCACCCCTTCCACAGCATCGTCCCCCCTGCTGCAATCTCCTTCATCTTCAGGTACTGCCTGTCCTTCATCTCAGGACTTCACACCTCCCAGCTCCTAGTCATTACACCCACCCCCGGCTTCTGTGGACTCCAACATACACACCCCTCCCCCAAAATCCACTCTTTCTATCTCAGCACTTCAAGTGAGGAACGAGCTTCGCAAGATCAAGGTGCGGAAGGCTGCAGGTCCAGATGGTGTCAGCTCCAGGCTCCTGAGATGCTGCGCAGATGAACTGTGTGGCATCCTAGGTTATCTGTTCAACCTGAGCCTGTCACTGGGGAAAGTACCACAGCTGTGGAAGACCTCCTGTGTGGTACTGGTACCAAAGACCCCCCATCCCAAGGACCTCAGCATCTGATGAAGACCCTCGAGAGGTTGGTTCTAAACCATCTGCGCCCCCTGGTAGGTCTTCATTGGATCCGCTGCATTTAGAGAAACTTGTGTTGAATGCTAAACCGTGTGGCTCTCCAAATGACGTTGTTCCTCCCTGTTTTCTTAAAAAGGTATTTCCTATCATCGGACCACACATTCTGAACATTATTAATACTAATCTTTTGTCTGGTCAAGGAATTTAAGCATGCAGTCATACATACTTTACTTAAAAAACCGGGCTTAGACAGTTCAGTCATATCAAATTTGTTGAAGCCCCACGTCCCCACTCGTTCCCTTCGGTCAGCTGAGCAGTTGCTGCTTTCGGTCCCAAAGTCACGGCTGAAACTTAGAGGAGACCGAGCGTTCTCTGTTGCAGCGCCGATGCTTTGGAATAACCTTCCTCTCCATGTTAGACAGGCTACATCAGTGCCAGTTTTTAAGTCTTTATTAAAAACCTATTTTTATTCTCTGGCCTTTAACTCTGTGGGTAACTGATATATATATATATTTTATTGCTATGTTTATCGCTATGTCTGGTTTTTATTACTATGTGCATATTAGTATTGTACAGCACTTTGGTCCACCATGTGTGTTTTTTAAAGTGCTACATAAATAAATAATGATGATGATGATGATGATGATGACAAGAGTCCAAATCTCTGTATCACAATGATTTCAATAAAGCCTTATTATTTTATGGGTGAAATATCACAAATTACCGTAGTTCATTAATAGGGAACAGAAAAGGATCACATCAGCAATGGGAGACAGAAGTCTTGACACGTGTTTATAACTTAAAACACAAAAAAAACCCCAGTTACACCTGGTAAGATTTATGGTATAAAGCAGACTTTCACAGTCTGCATCTTTACAGGGGTTTTTCTGCTTTTGTTCACTCCTGGTGTGATTAACAAACAACAACCACAAACACAGAGCCCACTAACTATTAGCAGTTTTCTCCCCTAAACAGTCAGTTGACTGAGAGAAATGCAATCCATTATTCTGAACGCTGAAGGAGATGTGCTCCATAGTCAAACTTATATTTCCTTCTTGTTATATTTATTATCATCACAGTACCGTATAAAACCGTGCGCTCACTTCTTAATTACCTGGAAGCACCTTAAAGACAACCAGCCCCTCTCAACAGCTGGGACAAATCATCTGGAAAACAGATAAGCATAGGAGACCAAACACTGAGGAAGAAATCCTCATTACATCCTATGATAACAGCATTTTCACCATTTCAGCCAATTCCTTTTGCACAATTTGTCTCTTCTGCTCTGGCAACTTGTAGGGCCATGAACGCACTTTCAAAGAGGCTGGGTTTCAAATTGGTGCTGCATTAGAGTCATGCAGACACGCAGGGGGTAGAACACATCTGCAAATGGCTCTTGCAATGCATGACCTTTTTGTCCTTGAAGATCATTTCAGAGTTTTTAATGAGCTGCAGGAACCGTGTTCACTGTGAGTGGAGAACAGCCAAGTCTCCTCCTCTGATAAAGCTCTACATGTACCACTGAAAACAGTTAAATTAGTTTGAATCTGAAATCATGGCTCAAACTACTTGTTGTGAGATCATTTCTTTATTTTTCACACCAAACTGTTTAATAAGACAAACTATACACCGAGTTCATCAAATATAAGTAACACTTTAATATTATCAGGATTTCATTATAAAAACTTCAAATCAACAGGAAAACAGCCACAGAACATGTGGATCAAAATGAATTCATTAAAAACAACACGTGGACTTCAAAAACACAGTAAATATACTAAAGTGAACGGAGGAGTCAAAAATAGAGCTTTAATAGAATTTGAATTAACTAAGAGTAGTCACCTGTGATCTTTAAAATGGTCCTGATGTGTGCTGCTGTTTTTAACTTTTAACAGTTCTTTGCTGCCACTGTGAATAAGGTGTTTTTTTCACTAATTAAACAAAGGTTACACAGCCTCACTGCTCCATCTTCTGGTACAAACTGGTATTACATGGAAATACAGCCCCAAACCAATTTAGCTTTTGTGGACATGAAGTCACAGCAGGTGTTGTTTCAAAGATGGTGGACAGATTTAGTTCATTTTAGAAGTTTTAATTGCAACTGCTGTGTAATTATTTGCAGTTTTTGGAGAAAAGGATTTAAGAGAAGATTTTACAACAGCAAAAGTTTAAATATGAATGAAGGATTGAAATTTAACTGAGGTGAAACATAAAATGAATACATACAAAAAGAAGTTAATTTGGAAAAAATAAGAATGTTCAAATAAAAGAAATTGACATACATATCCATATCTGCAATTTTGATACAGTATCAGTTTGGTAAACAAGACATACCTATAACTTTAATAATACAGTAAGTACAACTACAAAACACTACTGTGTCATAAGGGAAGAAAGATTAAACTGTAATAGGGATAAAATTTTAGAGAATTAAAATCCCTCAAAGGAAAAACCATAATACATATCTATACATGCACAAGTACACACATGCCACTTGTTTTGCACATATTCAACTCTGTATATTTTATATATTTTATTATTATTTTTTTATTTTTTATTTTTTTACTATTTAATTTGTAAAAATGTGTATACACACACACACACACACACACACACACACACACACACACACACACACACACACACACGTAGGAAAATATTTAGTATACACATCCAGAAATGCATACACTATTATATATTGTACATATATTTATTAGTTTCAGGTTGGCCATTCTTGTATTTTGCTCGTTTGTGTTGTTGTGTTTGCACATCTCTGTTGCTTGTGGGGCTCGCACACAAGAATTTCACTCGCATGTGCTGTGCCAGTGTGCCTGCACATGTGATGTGACAATAAAAGTGATTTGATTTGATTTGATGCAGCTAGGGCTGGGCTATATCATACCATTCACGGTAATACTGGTGTAATGTTGGGCAACAATAAGAAAATGAAATATCGTGATAGAATATGGGTAAAACGCGCATGCGCAGTGTCTTTGTTTACATACACACATGGCGGCGACGCAGAATGAGAAGAGCGAAAGTGGATCGTTAACTGAAATGGATGAACTAGAATTGGTTTGTAAAAATGCTGCAACTTCAGTGGTGTGGAACTGGTTTAGCTTTCGTCCCTCAGATACACAACAAAATACTATTTTTGGTAGAGCATGCTAGCGGGCCATCATTATTACAGTGTTTTTTGGAAAATACGGCACACTTAAAATCAATCCTTTGATTTTTCTGAAAATCGACAGTGCCGCTTATAATCCTGTGTGCCTTATGTATGAATTCTGGTTGTGTTTACTGACCTCGAAACGATTTTATGTACACGGCGCTCGAAAATCTGTCAAATGTTTCAGTACGACTTTGCTAAGCTACGAAGCTGCACCGCTTGATGGATTGTTGGAGCATTACGGCTATCGTAGGCAGGAGCCTCGCGGAGTGATACGTACTGTGCTTCAACATACCGTATTTTCACAACCATAAGGCGCACTTAAAAGTCTTAGATTTTCTTCAAAAAGTACGGCGCGCCCTATAGCGCAGTGCGCCCTGTGTGTTGTAATGAGGACGTAGTAGAGAACACCATGAGAACGCTAAAGGGTGAAGTGTGTGCGTTGACTTTATCGCACATACCTGTATAAAAGAACAGGTATGTGCGTTATGCAGGACATCATTGTTTTAACAACCCTGAAAATGGCAAAGAGACACGCTTA
>NW_024584722.1:9058-13176 GCF_018398535.1 Haplochromis burtoni
GCGACCTTCCGGTTACAGATGCGATTCCCAACCCCCTGAGCCACGGTCGTCCCACTAATCACAGATGTGCTTCATCACCACACTGTGGAAGAATTTGTGTATTTTAATGTACTTGGTGTGTGGAAGCCTCTCCCACATTCTTTGTAATTGTTCATTTTGTCTCCAGTGTGTCTACATTGATGTGGTTTTAGGTCCCATAATTGATTGGACGGTTTTCCACAAAGCTTACAAAGAAACTCTTTCCCACCACCACAGTGACGACAGGGTTGAGAACTGGATCCATCTGTGTTGCTCTGCTTCTAATCAATATATTATAACACTCAGCTTACCGGGCGAAAATGACTCTTCATGTTTCCAAACAGTTCATTCAGTATAACAGTTCATTCTGTATAACTCCATAAGTTTACTGATCAGACTTGTTCCAAACAATCAGGTTAAAATAACAAGATAAAAAAAATAATCCATACCTCACAGTAACTGCACTTGTAGAGTTACTTTCAGGAGTGGATCTGTTGGTGTTTTTTCAGCTGATGTGGAGATTTAAACGTCTTCTCACACAGGTCACATTTATAAGGTCTCTCCTCAGTGTGGGTAAACATGTGTTGTTGTAACTGTGCATCTGTTGCAAACAGTTTCCCACACTGATCACAGAAGTAAACATCATTTCCAGTGTGAATCCGTAGGTGAATATTTCGGTACCGTTTGTCGGTGAAACTTTTGCCACAAAAGTCACAGCTGTACGCCTTAATTCCAGAGTGGGTAACTAGATGCTTCTGTAAGTTGCTATTTCGAGCAAAAGACTTTCCACACAACTTACAGCTGTAAGGTTTAACTCCACTGTGGATGAGTTGGTGTATTTTTAAGTCTCCAGCCTTGGTAAAAGACTTTCCACACAAGTCACAGCTGTAAGGTTTAAATCCACTGTGGATTAAGTGGTGTGTTTTTAAGCTTCCAGCCTGGGTAAAATAATTTCCACACAAGTCGCAGCTGTAAGGTTTAACTCCACTGTGGAGGAGTTGGTGTCTTTTTAAGCTTCCAGCCTGGGTAAAAGACTTTCTACACAAGTCACAGCTGTACGCTTTAACTCCACTGTGGATGAGTTGATGTTTTTTTAAGTCTCCAGCCTGGGTAAAATACTTTCCACACAAATCACAGCTGTAAGGTTTAACTCCACTGTGGATGAGTTGGTGATTTTTTAAGTGTCCAGCCCGGGTAAAAGACTTTCCACACAAGTCACAGCTGTAAGGTTTAAATCCACTGTGGATGAATTGGTGTGCTTTTAAGCTTCCAGCCAGGGTAAAAGACTTTCCACACAAGTCACAGCTGTAAGCTTTAACTCCACTGTGGATGAGTCGGTGTCTTTTTAGGCTTTCAGCCCGGGTAAAATCCTTCCCACACTCATCACAGCTGTATGTTTTCTCTCCCTTTCTTCTGTGAGGTTTGTCGGCCTCCTGAGAGCGCTGACTTCTTGCTCCATGTTGGTCCTGCAGTGACAGAGATACAAACAGAGGCAGTGAGTGAAATGCAGTCGTGGAACAAACTGAAACTCCCTCCATTGGTGGATTCAAACATGTCAACAAACACATTGATTGTGTGTTACCACCACCTTCTGGTCATAGTATCACATTACAATGATGTGCTTCAATGAGAGTTGAAAATGACATTATTGAAGAAATATTGATCAGTGGAGAAAATCTTTCAATTCATAAATAATTGTGAGTTGAACTGATGATATTGTTGTTTATATGTGTGCTGATAAAATATGACCTTTGTATGTTCTTTTAACTTCTGCGGTTTTTGGTTGAGAATGTAGATTCAGTATAGAGATTGAAATTACGATGTAAAATGGGAAGCCGACGAGTAAAGAGATCGGTTTTTATCAGATTACATCATGGAAGAGAAATTGTTTAAGCCATGTTTCCGAAGTAACAAAGAGCTGACGGATGGCCTTGATTGCAGACCAAATATAACATTTCAGAACACTCTAGCTCACATGTTAGTCTGCTCCAAGCATTTCCACAAAGGTAAGTCTTCTGTTGTAGTTATACCGTAATTTATAATAACATAATTGTTGATGTAGGTTACAAATAAGTCTTATATTGATTTGAATTGAATTTGTTGCGCTCTGCTGCTTTGTTCACTGTGGCTTTGCGGGCTAACGTTTGTTGTGTTTTGTAGGAAAACCAGCTTACAAAGTGCAGGAATGTACAAATCACCAAAGTAAACTGGACCTGGGCTTGTTGCAGGGATCTGAAGTTACTAAACATTTTGTGAGTGTATGCACTCACACTTAGGACTATATAAGAATAAATATGTGCGTGATGAAAGTTGGGCAGCACAGTAACATCCTTATTCCACTCTGTATGCTTGTATGGGTCTAACCCTTTCACTCAGATATTTTCCTTGTACTTTTTTTATGCCTTTTCGTCAACTCTGTCTTTGTACGGACCTGCCGTATTCTCCGTTGTTTTGTACATAACTGTCTTTCGGGCAAATAAAATGCAAGTTGGGATTAAAAGCACAAAATTTATGATTACAGGTGCTGGAAATGCTAGTGCTTGATGCGGTGTATTGATTTTATTGCCACTCGTACCCACAATGAAATGCGCAAAAGTCACATGGTCTGTCAATCTCTATATATGGATGAGCCCAGGATGGAAATATAAAGCTGGTGTTAAAGGGTTTTTAAAAACCAACCAGCTGTGCACACAGTTTCGATAACAATGTAACTGTGATATTTTTCTCACCTTTTGTGTTGAAGTCATTGTTTCCTCTGTAGTGGCTGAGCTGAGTCCAAATGGCTGAAATTGTTCCTCTGCTGCTCCACCAGACTCTTCTGCTGTTACTCAGCTGGGGCACAAAAAAGTATATATATTTATTTTATTCCTGATAAAAAAGAAGCAGAGCAAATAAACATTACTACACTCCTTAGTGACAACAATACCTATGAAACTTCAAGGTGAAAGCCCAGAAGCAGCTATAAAAAGAAAGTCATTGTAGGCAATTGATGACTTTTTCTTGATGACTTTTTCCTTTTCAGGTGCTTGTAGGCCCTACAAGCACCTGAAAGGATAAAAGTCACTGACTGTCCTGTATGTCACCGCCTTTACCCAGGGGATGCTACACCCTGTATATACAGACTTCCATAGTTCCACAAAGGAGTCCCGCTCAGACTCATTGGTAGCAATATAAACTCAGCCACCTACAACATTTCCAAGCACCTCATAAAACATTTCAAAAATCTCTTTGCTAATGTGGAATTCAAAAGTGACTTTACAAATGCAGAATTTATTCTACAATTCATTATCGAAGCACAGAATTCGGTTTTTGAAGTGTGTGGCTATTGTATTCCTCCATATAGGGGGAGCAAAAATCAGATAGGAAGTGGCACACATCATGAGGGGGTACCTGTTAACAACAAACAGTGTGGTTGGCTAAGTTAACTCGCAAACAGGAGTTAGCTGTGCCTGACTACGATAGAGACTTCTTTCTTTTTTAATGTTAATGAAACAACAAGCTAGCTGTAGAAACTTAATTCGAAATAAGAAGTTCTGCTATCAGCAATAAAGATATAGAGACTGACTGGACTGATAATGGGGACAAATGTTTGACTGACTTTACACTGATATGCAAGATTGCAACTTCTCCACCCACACAAGGAAAAGGGTGGATGTATGCATGTTTTTCAGGAGCAGGAAGATGACAGCAACATCCTAGGGTCGCATGAGCTTGTGGGCCATGCAGACTTAATCTTGTAGTTGTTCATTTCTGTCTGTATTTACCAGCGGTATGTTATTCATGATGTGGTGGCAGATTTCTTTTCTTATGTATTAATCAATTTTCACATTAGTAATAGTGCTATTATTTCCTCACTTTAGTGTTCACCAGTTGTATTCATGCATGTAGAATGCTATCACAAGTGGACCCCTTGTTATTGCACCTTCACGGTGGACCCATTGTAGACTGGAAGATCTCCAGACATCCTGCTTTGAGGGAGGTTACGGGTGGTCATAACCTTTCTAAGAGATGGAGAAGGTCAAGGATGAGCTGGACTGAAAAACCCATCTCCATAGAGACTGTGTCAGCTCCCAAAAAGACAAAAAACAAACTAAAAACCA
>NW_024584723.1:0-1703 GCF_018398535.1 Haplochromis burtoni
ATTAATATGGGGGGGCTGGTGGACCTCTGATGACCTCTAGAAATTTTTATTAATATCTTTAAAATGATAGCAGCACAAACGAAAATTTTTGCAGCACAAACCAGCACGTTTGATACCACTTTTGTTGGATTTGGGTAATGTGGGGGGGCTGGTTGACCTCTGATAACCTCTAGAAATTTTTATTAATATCTTTAAAATGATAGCAGCACAAATGAAAATTTTTGCAGCACAAACATAGCACAAATGTTTGATACCACTTTTGTTGGATTTGAAAAAGGTGGGGGGGGGCAACTTCACTCACATCCGGCATGAGCTTTTCACCTCTCAGCGCAACAACACAACAGCAGAGAGAGCACAGAGTTTAAGGTGGCAAGGCGTAATTGCAGGTGTCACTCAGGTGCGTCCGCCTCCCCTGCAGCGGCGCTGCAGACCACGCCCCGCCGCACACATTAACCAGGTAAAATACATATCTAGGCAGGATTTCGCAAATATCTATTTTTCATTTTGTAGCAGAACAGAGCTTTTTTTCCCAATTACTTTTTAAAAGTCAGGTCAAGGCTCCAAAATCCCAAAGGACATATAAGGGTGGCGGCTCACAACTGTCTTTGTTTGCTACATGGATCATTTTAGTTCAGCTGGATGTCTTTCCTTTTGTTATATTTCTTTAAGAGTTCAAAATGTGTTAATTACATAAATAAAATGTAATTTTCTCTGTAGCACTTCATGGATTTCATAAGCAGCACACCGTAGTTGCTCCGTGGATTCTTTTAAAAAGCAGTTAAAAACTTTTCTGTTTAAACAAGCTTTTTGTTGATCTACGTATTTGATATCATTTACATTTGATCTTTTACATTGTGTATAATGTCTGTTGATTGTATTTTTTATTCTAATATTTGTGTACAGCGCTTTGTGACTGCCTGTCTGTGAAAAGCGCTTAATAAATAAACTTTACTTACTTACTTACTTAAGTTGTTCACACAAAGCAAAAAGGTAAAAAACAATATATACAGTGTTATCTTCATTTTAGATTTCAAAAAGTATTTGCGGCTCCCAGTGTTTTCTTTTGCATGAAAACCGGGTCCAAATGGCTCTTTGGGTGTTAAAGGTTGCTGACCCCTGATTTAGACAATCCCAACAATGCAGTTACTTTCAACTGTGTTCCTGTTAATATTAAACAAAAAAATACCCCAAATTACTAAAATATTGATATTTTAATAAATTCTAGAACAGAAATAATATGTATCAATAAATAACAATCAACACACCACACCCAGCAGCCTGGACACCCATGATTCAGGTGAACCAGCCCAAGGCTACATACCGAAAGAAACGACAAAAGAACCAAATTCTCAAAAATCCAAACAAAGAAATATTAGCACACATGTGATTCTGCACATGGGTCCATCCTACCAAGCAACCTCAGATCTCCACACATGCATACATCAATGCACATACATTTGCAGACATACAGATTTTAATGTTCTGTTTTTAGAGTTTAACTAGAGTGTGGGTTAATAGATCAAAACTTTTTAAGCTCCTTAACTGTTTAAAGGCTGTATCAAAAGTTCATTCAAGTTACAATATTGTGGTCAAAAGTTCTCATTTTTTCTTTTACACTATACAACTATGTAGGCTCATGGATCTGTCATGGAAGAAATCTATGACAACTTTTAATCAACATTTTAAAAATAAACATGATCACA
>NW_024584723.1:3837-4676 GCF_018398535.1 Haplochromis burtoni
ATTGGACACACTGACAATCCACTGGTCTACAAAGAGCAGCATGGAGATGACTGTGAACAGAATAGATGTAAAGTAGTTGTTGTACATGTACAGACCATAAATATGGAGTCCAGCTGTGTTTGATGCTGTTGGGCAGACTGACCACTGGGAACCTCTGAGCTCTGCTGGTCCACTCTGTGGAGGAACCATGAAGAATAGATCAACACAGGATAAAGATCCAGTAGTTTCTGCTCAAATAACTTCATCTGAATCAAGTCTGTCATGTTTTAAACTCTCAGACTGTGAACATATCAGTAATTTTCAGTCTGTTTTTATCGATGTCCTTTCAGTGGTGATGTCAGGGATGATTTTGAAGAAGCTCACAAGAAACTTTGAGACTTCATTAAACTGAACCATCAGCAGATCACTGCTCCAAAACCAGAACATGATCCGAGGTCTCCCTCCACCACCAGAACGCCAGCTTTACTAACATGGTAGATCAGTGTAGTACAGATCAATAACTGATGAGTCATTTTATCAAAATCACCAAGTGCTTCACATCTGACCCTCTGATGTTTCTGTAGACATTTTGCATATTTAATGAATGTGTGAAGGTTTTACATTCATTCTATGAATACAGTGGAAATGTTGTGTTATAGTCTCCATGTTTCATAAAAAGAAAGGTTGTATGCAGGAGACTCTGTGTCTAGGACAGGGGAGACAGACCACATTCCATACCCCCACCTTTACAGAGAGCAGAAAAACAAGGAGCCGAGGTCATAAGTTAGGCGCCGTGTGAGAGAAAGAATGTGAATGTTTAGGCTTTTACGACTAGGTGGGGGCCACTAGAGGCTATAAGA
>NW_024584723.1:6084-6751 GCF_018398535.1 Haplochromis burtoni
GGCTATAAGAAGCTGAGTAACACGTCACCATTTTGAGACTTGCTGTGACCCTCTGCAGACAGGTCTCCCCATCATGATGGTTCTTATGCTCTTAAGTGTTGAATTGTATGGAAATAAATGATTGTTGATTGAACATTTATACACCGAGTATTGTCCTTCCTTCAGCCCAAAGATTAAAAGAATTGGGAGATTTCAACACTTTTTAATGAACCTTTGTAACAATCTGAGGATGTTTCAGGTAGAGGTGGGCGATATAAATGAGATACGATAGAAACTATATAAATTTGGCCAATGATAGAGATTTTGACTATACCGCTCTATCGCGATAGCGCATGTTGATGATGTCATCAAGCTGCGCCTGTTTTGGTCGAAAGCATCGCAGCGGCTACAACCATTATCATCTGCAAATTATGCTGGGCGACAGTGATAGCAAAGAGATGAAGCACTTTTGAAATATGGGGAAAGCTTAAAACTGCGCTTCCTCCACTTCCGTAACATTGATTCATTAATGTTGAATTATCTCGCAGGTGCTCTATTCCCATGTTTTTGCAGTATATTAATAACTAACCTTGTATTGTGGATGAATAATCTCAGTTGTTCTCCTGACTGAAGTTTGGCCCGTGTACAGCATCCTGCTATGCGATTGCATTTGTCCCTAACCACCAGA
>NW_024584723.1:9192-10374 GCF_018398535.1 Haplochromis burtoni
TTATAGTGTGGAAAATACGTTATACAGAAGAAAAGAACATATCGCGATATATATCGTTACCGCACGTGCTTCAAATTATATCGCGATATGGATTTTAGGCCATATCGCCCAGCCCTGGTTACACCCCAATTTAACATCACCGCGGTAGGAATTAGAATCAAACTTATGGGAGAGGAGACCCCTTGGACATCAATCAGCGTGATGAGAACTATTGAAAACAAAAGAAAGAATCTTTGGAAAAAAATTATCTGAGGAGAATTAATTTATTTTAGTCTGACCCCAGTCCTATCCGCTAACATGGAGGAGGCGGGGTTTATGACCAATACTGCAGCCAGACACCAGGGGGCGATAGAGATGTTTTTGCTTCATTTTTGGGGAGCTGTCACGTCGTCCATGTTTTCTACAGTCACTGGTGTGAACAAACACCTCATTGCATGCAGGCCTGGGTAGTGGCTCAGGTGTTGGGACTTTAAACAACATGGCCGCTGCCAACAATAAAATAAAAAGCACATCCAAACAATAGTACTCACGCCTCCAGGCAGTTCAAGGGGAAAGCGGGGACACATGTTCCCACGTTAACACATAAGTTCAACACACCAGCAGAAGGGGACCTCTGACACGCCAGCAAGACATCTGTCTCCTCCTACCGAATCACATAAGCCCGCTAAGTGCCAGTTCACATGCCATTACATTATTATCGCCCAGCCCTAGTTTCAGGTCATATCCAGGAAAACCAAAACATGTAAAGGAGTCATCACAGCTCTCTGACCTCGTTGGTCCAGGTTCACCACTGATGTCTGGTTGTTGACCTTTGGACCGGTCACTCCTCACAGACGGACAGCTGGACCCTGCAGACTGTGACCTCTGACCTCTGCAGACACAAACATGATGAAAGTTAAGAGCATTTGAGCATCCCATGGTCTCAGCTGCATTATCTGCAGTCTGTGATCACACAGACTGCAGGTAATGCAGCTGTTTCCTGTCAGTAACAGTCCTCTTAGAGTTCAGCTTTTTACAGGAAAACTGAACAAAACTGATTTTTGTTACAAATTCATTTTCATTTCCTCTCGGCTCACAAATACAGTAAGAAAATCAACCAGAATCAACACTAATTATAATGTCAGAGCAGAATTATTTCTTTTCAGCTCTCTGACCTCGTTGGTCCAGGTTCACCACTGAAGT
>NW_024584723.1:11778-13175 GCF_018398535.1 Haplochromis burtoni
CTGTGACACTTGTGAGGTTATCTCAAACACACTCCGTCAGTCTTGATGCTGTTGAACAACAAAATGTTTAAAAATGTGACGAGTTTACCTGGTGATATCCTCATGCTCGACGCTATTGCGAAAACAGCAAACAATTAACACCATGCCGATGTTGTTCACAGGACAGCAAGAGTAAACGATCGGGAGACTCTTGTCGTCGTAATCCTTCCCCTCGCCCGTTTTATTTCTCCGGTTTCAGTGTTTTTGCTTAACAACTAAAGCGAGCAGTTTACTTTGTGCACTAACATGGACTCGAGTCAACCAGCGCCACCTCTGGCCATGGGCCACAGCCTACAGCCAGATCAACCTGTGACACACATCTGCAGCACATTTGAATTCGTTTCATGCACAATACATTTGTACCTTTCAATTGTGTCTGTTTGTGCATCATGCAAATAAACCTTTGAAATGAATGAAATGACACTAATATTTCACTAGTGTTGTAACATCACATGTCGTTAGCGTAGTCTGCCTGTCTTTTCTCTGTGAACAAACATTGTAGAGTTGGTTGTTATATACAGTCTGTATAAGTGTGGTTAATCTAATGAACATTTGTAAGGAGATGGCAGTTACTGTGAATTTACAGCAGTTACACAGTGATTAATAATAAACAGAGCCAGTGAGAGTGAGAGGATTTAAGAAAGTCAGTGACTCAGGTGTGTCGATTGGTTTGTCACCTGTTTTTGAGTCTGGAGGAGACGTAGAAATCTTTTGTTTTAAATCTCAGCTAGGAAGATTCCTGTTTTAAAACAATCACTTTTTGTGAGAAATGCAAGAAGTACATCTGCAGAAAGCACACAGTTACATTCTGTCCATCATGTGGACAAAATTGAAAATGTTGAACATTGAAAAACTGAGAATGTAGGGCAAGTTCAAAAGAAATGTGTTTGTAAGAAGGAAAAACCAAATTGTTCCTAAAATAGTTATGGGAAGTCTAACTGTTGTATGTCTGTGTTCTATGTGTTTATCTCATGGGAAATAAAGTTGCTATTTTTTTATTGCAGTTTCTTGACAATTCTGAGTGGATTTACACGGTACGGGTCAAAATGACCCGCAACAAAATCAATGTCATTTTTTTGTTTTTCAACATAATAATAATAATAATAATAATAATAATAATAATAAATTTTATTTAAAAATACCGCCTTTCAAAGCACCCAAGGACACTGTACAACAGATAAAAACACAAACTGGAAATATAAGATATAAGATACCCATACAATAAATAAATAAATAAATAAATACAATAATAAGAATAACAGATACAGTGGGGCAAAAAACTATTTAGTCAGCCACCGATTGTGCAAGTTCCCCCACTTAAAATGATGACAGAGGTCAGTAATTTGCACCAGAGGTAC
>NW_024584724.1:0-2841 GCF_018398535.1 Haplochromis burtoni
ATTAAAATAAAACATGTCTTAAATTAAAATAAGTAAACTGTCATGTTTATTGCTGCCAAAAAAAAGTTTAACACTTTTGGACAGTGAAGTCAGGATTCTTGCTCAGAAAAAGGATCAACGTGCTCTGAAGTCAGAGCACAAAAACCTTTTTTGTAACAAAATATCGATTTGTGCTGTCCCTGTATCGATACAAAATATCACAATACTACACAGTATCGATTTTTTTCCCCCCACCCCTAATGAGCAAGCACTTTGGCGACAGTAGGAAGGAAAAAACCCCTTTTAACAGGAAGAAACCTCCAGCAGAACCAGGCTCAGGGAGGGGCGGGGCCATCTGCTGTGATTGGTTGGGGTGAGAGAAGGAAGATGTCTTTCTGAAAGCGCTGTAACTAAGTGTAAGGATATATTTCCTCCACTGTTGTGATCTTCAGTGCCTCGTGCCAACACAGTGTAGAGCAGCTAGAACTCCCACAAAGGTCGATTATCTTGCTAATAGTTTTACTTCTTCACTGCGTACAACTCTAGATACTGTAGCTCCTGTGAAAAAGAAAGCCTCAGATTAGAAGTACTTGACCCTGGTATAATTCTCAAATGCGCATCTGGAGAAGAAATGGCGTCATGCTAATTTAGAAGATCATCATTTAGCCTGGAGAGCCAGTTTGCTGCTTCATAAAAAAGCCCTCTTTAAACTAGAACATCTCACTGATTGAAGGAAATAAGAACAAGCCTAGATTTCTCTGCAGCTCTGTAGCCAGGCTGACAAACAGTCAGAGCTCTGCTGAGCCAAGCATTCCTTTAAAAGGAAAACTAAGATCAGCTTGGAGCTCTGAGGAGGCAGGAATGATGTCCATCAATCAGGACTTGGTCCTGAAGCTGATATCCAGCTGAAGTTAAGAAGAGGGTTCACCACTGTAAATCCTGGCTCTATTTTCCAATAAAGGTCTTTGAATCTTATGAAATGCGTCTGATCATTCTTCACTTCATCATAGAAACATAAAATAAGTAATCTCAATAAAACCTGTATGTGTGCTCAGTGTATGAAACACATTTGTGCCACTCTACGTCTGAGTGGAAGTGTTTCTTGGGCGTCTGCTTTACTTCCCTCCTGTGTCCACTGCTGTGTCTGCAAACTGTGTTAAAGCAGATGGTGAATACAGTGCAACCAAGCAGATTAATAACAAGTCCAAGCTGTCACAAATCATCTGCATGTAGTATTTGTGGTTTTAGTGACACTGAGTAATGTCAGTGTTAATGTCTGTGTTTCAGGTTTACCTCCAGATGTCCAGAAGGTAATAGTTGGTGATGAAGAGGAGCAGGAGGGAGTATTCATCAAAGAGGAACAGGAGGAGGTCGACATCATCAAGTTCACATTCAGTCCTGTTGCTGTAAAAAGTGAAGAGGATGAAGAGAAACCTCAGTCCTCTAAGCTTCATCACACCCTGACTGAGAAGCGCAGAGACTCTGTGGGAGGAGAGGATGCTGGCAGACCAGCACCAGATCCAGCTTTAGATCCTGAGGACAAGGACATGGAGACGGAGGTCCATGAAGGAGATCTGGAGGAGAGCAGTGAACCTTCAAGCTCGGAAGAAAGCAAAGTGCTCGCAGGGGATATGAAATGTGTCTCGGGCGAAGAAGCGCTCATCTGTACCGAATGTGGGAAATCGTTTAAGCGCATGGCACACCTGTTAAGGCATAAACGGAGCCACACAGGAGAGAAACCGTTCGGTTGTCCGAAGTGCGACAAAAGATTCGTTCAGAGCGGAAGTCTTAAAAAACACCTTTGGACTCACACGGGCCAGAAACCGTTCAGCTGCTCCGAGTGCGGCCGATGCTTCATGGAGAAGGCGGCGCTGACAAACCACATGACGCTTCACACGGGAGAGAAACCGTTCAGCTGCTCCGAGTGCAGCAAACCCTTCAGCTGCCGCTCGGCCCTGAACGCTCACATGAAAATTCACAGTGGGGAGAAGAACTTCAGCTGCAGTACCTGTCTCAAGACGTTCACCTGGAATTATCAACTGAACAGACACAAGTGTATCAGTCCGAAACCAGCCCGAAACCGAGTGCTAATGCCTCGGCCTCACAATGACAAAGTAGTTGTGTTTGTACACTTCACCTAGTGATTTCAGCGGCTGAGTTATGAAGTTTATTTCAAACATAATCATGATTTCATGTTTCTTTGATGAATTAGATGCTCAGAGCGTTTTCATTGGTCAACGACTAACTTGAGACAGGAAGAAACTTTTTTTTTTTTTTTTTACTTGAGTGTCTTTTCAGTGTGTGTTCTTTAAAAATGCTCAGATTCACGTTTAGTTCTGGATTTCTTTTTGGGGGGTTTGTTGGAGGCAAATTTGTGAAGTTCAGAAGTAATGAAAACATCCTGATGTCATTAGCATCATCGCTCACTCTCATCAGCTATGGAGGACCACAAGAGCCACGTGTATCGAAACATTACTAAAGTAATTTATTATTTTATCATTTAAAATAAAAACACTATTTTTAAATCAATATTTCAAAATGAATTATCAATCCATTAATAAATACTTCATATCGAAAATTAATTTCACCTGGTATTGCTGCATATATATGTATATATGTATATATATATATGTATATATGTATATATATATATATATATATATGTATATATATGTATATGTATATATATGTATATATATATGTATATGTATATATATGTATATGTGTGTGTGTATATATATATGTGTGTGTGTATATATATATGTGTGTGTGTATATATATATGTATGTGTATATATATATATACATATGTGTGTGTGTGTATATACATATGTGTGTGTGTGTATATATATATATGTATGTG
>NW_024584724.1:4105-13169 GCF_018398535.1 Haplochromis burtoni
TGGGCGTCCAGGTACACACCGGCTCACTCCTTGGTGGCTGCTTGTCGGGGCCTGGAGCCTGGGGCTCGCTCTGGCCCCTTTGGGGGGTGGGGTGCCCCCGGCCTCTCGTAGTGCTTGGATGTTTTACAGTTTGTTGAGCCTCGCTGGAGCTGACCTTGGGTTGAATTCAAAGATTGTGGCATAAGCAACCTGCCAAAACACAAGTAATGATGGTTGAGTGCTTTGGATTACCAGGACATGAGTAGTAAGTAAGAGCAGACTTCTGTAGTAGATTGTGTTTAACTTTAGAATTAAGCTGTGTAGTTGTTGCTAGCCTACGTTTGTGTTCGCTGGTGTGTACAGTGGTGCAACCCAATATAATAACCCAGTGTCTACGTGTGTAATAGACATGTCAGTCAGCTTTGCCTCTCCAAAGCCTGAAATGGGCACACATGCAGAAGTTGCAGTACCAGCAGGGGGAGATGATATACTTAAAGCCAAGAAGTTGCTACTGACAAGAAGGGTACGAAGTGCATACCAGGGTCCTTCTATGCCAGAAACCATTAAACTTGGTGGCTAATACATATTTACATGTAAATGTGTTAGAGTTTGAATACTTTCCTGTGATTCTTTTTTTATTTTGGCTTGAAATTAAATATCTCCCTCTCCTGGGACTGCAGTTTGCTGCAAAGTCTGACCATTTCACCCTTTGGAGAAGCAAAGGATGAACAGTGGACAGGCATGTCTGTTACACCCTGATACTGGGTTGGGTGGTGCTTTGATTACATAAAGCTGAGAGTATGTCTGGCACACCTAGAGTTGGAGAAAGAGGTATGAGAGATGGAGCTCCAATTCAGGAAGGAGGTGGAACTAAAGAAAGTAGAGGCTGATACAGCTGGAGCTCTTAAGCACTGTTGCTACACCTCCTGGTGCACAGGTGTCTCTTGCCTTGTGAATAAAGTCTTGTTGTTTTTTTCCCACTACATTTTAATGAATCCGGTCTTTAAGTCTGACGTCATTAGCCGTGCCTGGGCCCAAGCTCCGCTTCAGGTCCCAAAGTCAAACGAAACACTGCAGCATCACTGAGAGTTAAAAACTGTCTAAATTCTTTCATCTTTAATAAAATGATCAGCGTTGCTGCTTTACCAGGTGTAACAATTAAGTTTAACATCCAGGCATCCATGAAAACAGAATTACATTTAACAGAGTTAGAAGTTAGCAGGAAGTTAGCTCGCTAGCTTCCACCTAAACATGATATAGCATGTTCTGACTGAGAGATTTCTGAAAAATTCAAACGTACAGCTCTGCTATCACTTCCAACATAAATGAAGACAGAAAACTAAACAGCAGTGACGTTTGTAGGGTTACTGAAGTTGGGCTAGCTGGTATATAATGATGTGCTGCGTGATCGCTAGCGACACAGCTATGTTAGCATAACATAAACAGTGAAGCTGGAGGATGAACGCTAACTTTTTTCCACTCGATCAAAGTTAACGTGTAATCGCATGGCAGGATGCTGTAAACGGACCAAACTTCAAACTTCAACTGAGATAATCCATCCACAATACGAGGTTAGTCATTAATATACTGCTGCCTGGGCTGGGCTGTAGTTACATCGAAAGGTTTAAAAACTGAGCTTTAAAATGATTAGCGGTAATAAAAGCCTAGAGAAGACGACAGTGATCACTGATGGTTTTTACAGGCTTGTAGATTAAACTGTTAGCAGTCGGACGTACCGCCCACGGGACATTGGATGGTTTAGGGGACTAATAGGACTGCTAAGGGGTTAAATATAACAAGATACAAAGCATTAAAACATGTTAAAACACAAAAGCCTTAATAAACACAGAGTAGTTTGGACCCGGATGCAGGATTCATCACGTCATCACTTTACGACCTGATAGCAACTGCATTACACTGGTCTCAGGATGTGTAGGCTGTAATGATGCTCTGTAAGTTGGCAGGTAAGAGCCGGGAAGCTTGTTCTGTCCTTTCTGCTGAGGACAGCTAAATAGTGCCCCCCTGACAGCTTATGAACTCGTACCTGAAGCTTATAGACAGTATTTTAGAGGTCTTAGAAAAATATATGGACCTCTTTGATCAGCTGCAGGCAGGTGATTTGGTGTTATCCTTTCCCTCCCCATCTCCAGCTGCCTCCCTCTTCCCGCTCCACCACAACCACCCACACATGCAGGGCCTTGGAGTAGGGGTATGTCACCAGGGTGCAGAGGAGGGGGACCCCCCCCCCCCCCCCCCCCCCCCCCCCCCCCCCCCCCCCCCCCCCCCCCCCCCCGTCCCCTTCTGGCTGCCTCTGCCTCAATTTTATCCCACAACTTAGACATTCACATTACTCACACTCTCATTACACATACATATAGGATCTTGGGAGTGGGCACGATACATGGAGTCCAAAGTACCATCAGGGTATACACCCCACCCCTGGCATCGTTGCCCACCTCTCAATTTTAAATACACGTAGACATTGAGGGCTAGCAGGAGGGACCATGCGCTTACCTGCTGCTCTCTGGCAGGTAGCTCCATGCCCTCCTGGGTTTTAAATGCACCTTAGAACACACATGCATCAACACTACAATGAGCGGGTGGAGGGAGGTTTGGAGTCTTCTCTCACCCCCATTCTCTGCGACCTGCTGGAGCGGGGGGGCTAGGAGGAGGAGTTGGCCGTCCGACTGCGGTCTGGAGTGTGGGGCCTCCCTGCTGCTGCGGAGTCGGGGCGGTCTGCCTCCCCCCACCGCAGGGAAAAGGGAAACACCACCTGGGTCTGGGTGCAGTTCCCCCCTCCAGGGGCAAGGGTACCTAGACCCGGTTTAGAGTACGCTTGGGGAGTGTGATCGTGTGTACAGCGTCTCTTTATGTCTGTCTCCACGTTGGTTGAGTGTGGAGTAAGTGCATTTGAGAGCATGAGGGTGGGAATGGATGTTTGTGTCTGTGTGTGCCTGTATGTCTGTGTCTATATGTCAGGTTGGGTGTCAGACGCCACCTCTCTGGGGACATCTCAGGCCCTCCAAGGTTTGGAGGCCTATCTCCCCCCACCACCACTTCCCCTGCCAGTGGCGGACTCCCTCAGACATCGGTGCGTTGGTGGTTCTTTGTGTCCGGGGATGGGCGTCCAGGTACACACCGGCTCACTCCTTGGCGGCCGCTTATCGGGGCCTGGAGCCTGGGGCTCGCTCGGGCCACTTCGGAGGTGGGGTGCCCCCGGCCTCTCGGCCTGGGGCTCGGTCACTCAGGCACGGCTGGCTGCCGGCGGAGCTCACGGGCGCGTCACTGCAACTCCCCCTGGCTTCTGCTCCGCGGCTGCTGAGTGAGCCCTCATCTGGGACTCTCCTCAGCTCTTTCTGGGACAGTGGCGCGGCTGCCCCTCTGTTGGTCTTCCTTGGTCTCTTGTGTTCTGGGGGCCTCTGGATGTCTGGAGTTTTGATCTCCTCCATACCTGCTTCATGCCCTGGAGGACGGGGCTGTGGCCCCCCCACACCCTCTAGCAGATCATTACATGAAGGAACCTTTTAAAAACAAGCGCGTCCATGCTCACAGGTGTACACACGGGTGATCACACCCACAAACTACACCCTTTTTGGCTCCTACCTCAAAGCACACTGTGTTCTGTTGATCTTATGTGCTGCACAATAATGTTTAATATTTAGTATTTACTGTCATATTCCCATATATCATTGTGATGTTGTTTATTCTATTACTCTCGTTTTCTTCTGCTTGTTTTCTTTTTTCATTCTCAACAGGTGAAATTAAAGTATCTACTGTTATCTATTGTTAGCTAGTTTATTGTGATGGTGTTGTCTTTATTATGTTGCTCTTTGTTGTTTGTTTTCTCTTCTGGTTTTTTATCTCCATACAGGTGATCCAGGTGTTTTGTTTGTTTTTTTCTTTCTTCCCCCCCCTTCTCACCGTCTCTTCTCCCCTTTGTTTTTCTCCCTCTCTTTCTTTCATTCTTTCTCCCTGTCCTATCCCCCAGTCATGTCTGTCCCGTTTGTAGCAACTGAAAATAAAATAAATTCATAATTATAATAAAGGTCAATCAAATGGACCAATATGGCAAGGCCATGATGATCCACTTGGTAAAATAAATCCACTTGGCATCTTTCTTGGCCTTAAGACAACAATTCTGATCCAAACGGGACAGGCAAAAAAAAAACAACCAAAAAACATGTTTATGAATACAGGTGGTTAATTTGATTTTTGTAGGGAAGAAAAAGTTTGCAGATGTTTGCGCTGACCTCTCAGGGCGCCAAGTGTAAGATGAAGAGTCACAGTCTCAAGCTTCTGTGCATGTTGGGGCATCCAATCAGAGCCACTCAGAAGGTCAACCCACAGCAGATACTGTCTGTGGGATGATGTACTGCCTCTGGTTCTGAGTGCATAGTCAAGACTGCACAACAACATGTCCAGCTTTCCTTCAGTTTCTCACAACCACCACTCATCCACTAAACCTGACTTTAGTGCTGCATTCCTTTTACCTCGGAGCTGCTCCGCACTTCCGCATCGACTGTGTTCCAGTAGTAGTCGGAAAAACAGGAGCTGATTTGCTCCGGCGTAGACCCAGGACACTCTGGAGAGATTACGTCTGTCGGCTGTCCTGGGAAAGGTTCGATGTTTCTCTAGATAAGTTTGAGGAGGCGGTGAGAGGGGGGTCGGGTCGCCCCTGCTGTCGGCTCCATAACCCGACTTCAGATAAGCGGAAGAAAATGCACGGATGATTTATTTTAGATTTCAACTTTACTAAAGTGGTTGCAATGAATGTTTGAGTCATTGCATCATGGATAATGCACCCACAGTGAGCCACACATTCCAGTTTGTTTTTGTCATACTTTAGTGTTACATGAACATCGTTTGTAGTGACATGTTTTCATGTTTAATGTCGGTTTAGTTTCAGTGTTTTTTTGTCTTCGTTGTCTGTTTGCAGTATAACGCGTCACGTTGAGGTGCTGCACAGTATGATTCATTATTGACCAATGTGATTAAAATGGTTTAAAATGCCTTTGTTATTCATTTTGACATTTTCCATTTAACGCTTCTTAAATGTAACATATGTAATCCTCACATGAGACAAAGCCAAAGGCACTCCAACACCCCAACAAAGCAACAACAGGAGAAACCTGTAAAAAACAAGCTGGAGGTTCAGTCCTTCTGCTTAAGTCATAAATACACAGTGAGCGAGCACCAAGAAACAGAACAACAGGATGAGAGGGACAAGAAGAGTCAAGAACAGAAAGACCACGATTGAACTAAATTCTGCAGCAATACCAGATGGTCCTTTAAGTAATATAAGACGAGGCTTGTTTGTGTTCGTGCTGTTAGACCAGAATGGAAACTGTAAGGATCACAGGTTGGTAGAAATGTTTCTGATAACATTGTAAAATATGACCTGGTGTGACCCACAGAGCAGAAAAGAGCAGTCAGAAGAAAGAACACAAATTTAACCCTATATCAGAGCCAGGCTGCTGAAAAACACAATCAGCAAGAAAAAGACGGCAACAGCCAAAGTGCAGAAGCTGCCGTCCATAAACGTGGGCGACCTCACGGTGCCTCTGTCCTTTATATACAGTCTTTTCTATCACATGTAGCAGGAAGGAGGAGCAGACGCTGGCAGCATCAACCTGGTGTTTGAACGAGAAGGTCCAACAAGCACAGTAACAAACTGGTCACACCAAAGTACACGTTCACTTACAGAAACCACAGAGCTCGTGCTCACTCCTGTGTTACTGCTCAAATTTTAAAGACTCAGTCTCACTAAATGCTGCACTTGCAAACCAAACAGCTGAGACGTTCTTCGCTTGTCAGCCTTCAGGTGCTCACTAATCTGTTCCTCAGATCGACTCTGACGCTAAAGGAAATCTTTCACCATAGTTAATGCAGCCGAGTATCAGCTGCCACATATATTTATATGTGGCAGTTACTTGTTAATAATTATACTACTACTCCCACTACTACTATTACTTATAATAAAAAAACAAAGAATGAAATGTGGTAAATGACAGGATGTAAACTCCTTTCGTTTACATCCTCTCATTTACTTGAACCTAAAGTGAAAAAACAAAAAAAAACTTGAAAGATTATTTTACTGTGAAAATCGCGCCCGGAAGTAGTTTTCTAACATTAGCCCGTTTTATCGATGCTGCAGCAGAGCAAACCACGTCTCTCAAACAACAGATAAACAGCCGCTGGGTGTTCTGCGGTTCTGTGAGCGGAGCAGACATGGACCGCTACCGTGAAGTCCCGGATGTGGTTCTGGACCCTGAACCGAAGCTGCAGGGCGAAGGTTTGCTCGGTTTTATCTACCGGAACCGCGGTGCTAAGCTATTGCCCAGCTAAGACAACGGTGGTCAAAAAGTCCGACAAGAAAACGTGTCTTTGTCCGACTGTCCGCCGTCAGAGGCTTTTGTTACTGGATGAGAGGCTGTTTAGTGAGTCAGTGAGACACTGACGGTCTCCGTGAGGGAGCAAAGAGGCGCTGCGGGGAAAAGTGACAGTCCACGGAGCAGGCTAACCCCTCAGAGCTGGGGATGGAAGCTGCACACAGACGCTGTGCAGCTTCAGATGTTTCGAAACACTGCTCCGTAGCGCGAGTGACTCAGGTGTGCCAGCTGGTGTGTTTCTGACTTTTGACCCGAGTTGGCTTTAAAACGTAAACTTTCTAAGTTAACAGTATTCGTGATTTAATTTCCAAAAATTGCATACGGTCCTTATTTTGTAGCTGGATCATACAGTAGCTGGAGCAGTCTCAGATGGAGTGCACTCCACGTACCTGTGGCCAAGTGCCATAGCCTGCAGCCAGATGAACACATCTGCACCTGCCTCTATCACCACGTCGAGTAGAGAAATTGTATCTTGCCACAGTCACTCATCAGGGATCAAGTGAACCATGAATGCAACTGAACATTCTGCTGTAGGGCTGCCACAAACGATTATTTTGATAGTCGACTAATCAGATCATCATCCATTGGACGTAAAACAGCTTATTGCACCAGCAGCATCTGCTCTTATATAACTATCATTAGCTTACAGCTTTAAGTGTTTAAGGTGCTAACTAAAAATAAAGACAAGATGATAGTTTATTAAATTTTAATGAAATTTGCAGATTGTTTCGGTGAAGTTTAATAAACTCCTTGCTATCTAAAATATAACAGGACACCGGAGTATATTCTCGAGCATCTCACACTTCTGATAATCAGCTGTCTGCTTGACGTTTATTCAGCTGTGTAAAAACTATAACTTTAATCTCAGCCAAACCGATTTACTCAGGAACAAATAAAATACTAAAAAAAGCCAAACAATAACATTTTAAGTTATCTAAGTGACTTATATATCATGTTTAACCTGAGTAGCTGAGTAACGTCTCCAGAGAAAAGACACAGGCAGAATATGCTAACACGATGTGATGTTACAACACTAGTCAAATATTAATGTGTAATATTTGTTTAAGACATATTTCTTTGTTTTGGAAAACAAATTCAAATCATCATAAACAAATTTCAAACTATATACACAAAGTTCTAGAAATCACCTAATTCGGCATTTCTTACTGATGTAGGTAGGCTGACAGTAAGTACACAATACCATTTCATTTGGTTTAAGGTTTATGTGCAAGACACAAGAACAGAAAACACTGAAAGTTACAAATGTATTGTCCATGAAACAGGAATAAAACGTGGTGCAGATGCTTGTCACAAGTTAATGTGGCTGTAGGCTCTGGAACGCCAGGAATGCCATAATGAATTATTTAAATACACCATTAAATAATTAATTAAAATGGGAAATAATGAATTAAATAAATATTTTGGACACATTTAATTAATTCATTTTGGCACAGTTGCGCCTGGCTCTCATCATGAAATAATTTTATCTGTCAGCCTCACCCATCAAACTCAGGGGGCGGGGTTAACGCTGATCGAGTCAAAACCATTGCTTTGGCCTGGTGGCCATTGTTTCTAGCACACAACAACCGGCATGTGGAAGCTAACAGAACTGAACTTTGAAAAACCCTGTTTGTGTGTCACCAAATACCGTTTTAATATTTTTTTAGCCGAGAATGTAGTGGTTTAATCTTCATGTGTCTGGTCGGTTTGTCAAGATACAGCCTCTTTGCAAAAGTGCTTCGATGATTTCGGAGATGTCTGCCCAGTCTCACGGCAAAGCGTGGGATAGACCCGCTCGCCTCGCAAGCAATCCCACCGACAAAGCGCAGGCCCCGGTACACAGCTGTAGTAACCCCCGCTGACTTCTTTTACTGAGGTTATATTTATCGGTGTTTTATTTCCTGATGTTCTTATGTGTCCTACGTGTTTCAGTATAATTCTGAATTATAACTAACATTAAAAACATGTTTAAGGAGGAGAGAGAGCAAATAAATCTGTTTAACATCTGATCTTTGGGTTTTTGTTCAGTAATCAGCGTGACCTGTGTATAAACGCATAAAAGAGATAACGTTGGTGTTTCTGTCATGTAGTAACTGCTGGCTTTAACTGTACAAAGGTTGTTCGACACTATGAAACACATACAGACTTCATGATGTTCGGCTAATATTTTTATTGTGAATATTAATCATGAGGGTAAACGGCCCTGTACACCACGGAGCGAGGTCAGCATATCCACGATATCCTCAGCTCCATGAGTTAACACAGAGTTTCCCAGCTGACTAATCTAACGGTCATCTACGAATATGTCACGGCTCATATCAGTATGATTTTACAGAAAATCATCCTTATTACTGCCAACTATTCCAGAGACGTGAAAATCTACAGCATAAAGAACACAAACATATAGCAACACTGTAACAGAGATGAACCGTCAGTTTGTCCAGATCAAAGTGGAATGAAAGTGATTGGTTGAACAGGTGTGATCTGTGTTTTCTGCATTTTCATCAGCGTAAGAGACTCAGCAGCAGATCAGAATAACAGTTACACATTTAATAAATCACCAAATTAACAAACCTGTTTGGACAGTTTGAGTTTGTTCCCTCAGCTGCAGACTCGCTGCTGTTTAAGTTTGAGAGGAAGATTAGATATAAAAACGTCAAACATAGACTCAGTCTGCCTTCACATTTGATATCTCT
>NW_024584725.1:0-13147 GCF_018398535.1 Haplochromis burtoni
TAAATACGTAACGGCGGTACATGTATTCCGTTACTCCCCAACACTGCTCATTTAATTCCCATTAATTCCTAAGGTGCACTCAATGTTTCACACACAGAAAATAAGATGAACAAAGATGAAACCGTGTGATGTGTCATATCTTGCTCTGCATCTGATGTTGCACTTATATAATTCTAAGACACATATTTGTGGTTGAGTAACTGATTTTTTTAAAAGCTCCGCAGACCTTTAAAATAGCAAGATGACACAAACATGTCCCTAATGGTCAACATTTCAGTCATGTTAACAAGCCTGGAGAATATATAGAGGAGAAGGCTCCCGCACAACAGCTACTGCTTTTTCACCGCTGCTCTCAGACCCTAATCAGGCAAATGGTTTTTACCCTTTTGATCTTGTATTTTACACTACTAAAAAACCATTGAGTGACCAGATGTATTGAAGCATTAAGTCAGCAGACAATATCTTGATGGAGCCAAATTTCATTACAGTTGTGCATTAAAGTGAAGCACTGCTGAGAACGGCCTAAGTGGCTTCATGGGAAGGTGTTCTGAGCAAAGACAGGCAAGTAAATGTGAAATCATTTAAGTGAGAATGAGAAATGGAGAGAAAAAAGCAGATATTAAAGTGAGCGTGTCAGTTTAAAGCCTGATTAGCTCGGCTTGTGTGCAAAGGTTTCAAGAAATACACATGAGACAAAACGCCAGGTTGATAATAGCAAGAGAAGACAGCTGTAAGATGATGTGATGGGAATGTTTTTATTCTGAGTTTTCTGGACATTTGAAGGCTTTGATCTCTGATCATCCTCCTCTTCCTGGTGAATCAGCATTGGACCAACGTTCACACCGTCTGAACGGAGTCCCAGATCCACACGCACCCATTAGCAGGACCATAAATTACACGTAAATGTGCCGCGATCATCTCGTTGTGGTTTGAACTTTCTTTACGTTTGGTTTGGGCCAAACATATTTCGGTCTCTGTCAACATGGTAAACCAGCTCTGATTTTCCAGCTCTGATCTAGCAGTGCTACGTTCTCCCCACTCGTACACCACCCAAGAAAGAGCCAAAACTAAATGCTATGCAGCCATTTATTGACTTTGGCAGTGAGCAATGACACCATAACAAACAAACATCTAAAGGTCCATAAGCTTCCCTATCAAAAACAATTTGCTTACCTAACGTTTAAAAAACAGAAGAAAAGCGAGTTCAACAGAAAAGGTTTCTCACAACTACAAGGCTGCAGTGGACAATGTATACAGTGAAAGGGTGACTACTTTACAAAGGTAATGTTTTAGGCTGTTTGATGGGTGGTGGAGGCCAGGAGGCTGTGGTGGTTAACTACCTGCTGTTTAACCAATGAGCCAATCCTGGAACAGGAATGAATTCAATCCAACCACTCAGAAGGCACTGTACTACATTAAGACACACCCATGTTCACACCTGAGAGAGAGAAACCCGCAACCATCCTCTGGTGAGAGGAGTGTCTCACTCACACACACACACACACACACACACACACACACACACACACACACACACACACACACACACACACACTCAGGTCATAATTCAGTAAGCCAGTTTAATGTTTATGAAAATAATTTCATAAAGTCTGGGACATGTTTTCCAGCTCTGATATTTGCATACAGCTTAATTAGGACCCCAGATGTGATTTGGTGTGATTTTCAATTCTAGAATTTAACATCTAATACTGTGATATTTTAACATTAAACAAAAGTCTTTGTAAGTTTGTTACTGACTCCAAATGAACCCCTGCAGCTGTGCTACTGTGTGCAAGAGATACTTTCTGGCATGTCTTCCACCTCATTTCATCTCAGACTTTATCTTCTTTGATGTCTCACATCTCATTTGCATGAACTCAAACACATCATGTAAATCTTTGCGAGTGTGTTTAGATTGAAAAGGGGAAAAATCTGGATCTTGTAAGTTTTACAGTGACCATTGTTACCTTGTTAACTGCAAGTTGGATCAAATTTGACGTGGCTGAATATGAAAGAAATATTGGCAGCAGAAAGTGTTCAAGCACAATACTTATTAAAGATTCCAGATGTTTTGGCTCATGCAAACAAATATAAATAATGTTGAAGGCCAACAAAAGAAATACTGAAGGAGGCTGGAGCAATATAAACCGCTACAAAATGATCAACTTTAGCTGCTGTTTTTAACTTGGGCCAAACAAAATCCATCTGATGAGTCATCATAGAGCGTGTTCAACATTGATTTAGGTGGAACAGATGCACACATGTGCACATACAGGTAGGGACAAAGATTCAAATAAAACACAGACTCACGGTTTATTTTTTCTGCTGAAGTTATTGTCTAAATATAGAGCTTCGTTTATTTCTTGAAAACATGAAAGATTCTTGCGCATTTATTTATGATGGTTAGACTAAAATTACATTAAAATTGATTAAAATTGTAACAAGATGTTGTAAATGAGTTATCTAACAGGTGAAGCTCGGTTTAGATATCAGCAAGGAAATCTGTAACAGGATGATTGTCAAAGAAGACAATAATGACCTGAAGAGTGGCCGATCAGCACATCTGGGAAATACGATGAGCTGAAACGGCAAGAATCCCTCCTGATCTCAGTTACAGCAGCGGTCCCCAACCCCCGGGCCACGGACCCGTACCGGTCTGTGAGTCGTTTGGTATCAGGCCGCGAGAGTTGAGGGTGTGAAGCTTATGGTTTTCAGGGTTTTTATCATTAACTGGGTCTTTTCCCATGTTGTAGTTGTGCGTCTTATTTTGGAAGAAATATTTATGTTACCATAGCGACCAGAGAGCCTTAAGGGGCAGAGAGGAGGATGTTACTGTCAGTGTTGTTGGCGCATTTCAGGAGGACGCTGCTAATTACAATTACAATCACACAGTGAATTCACGTTTATTATTATATTTACAAAATACCACAGTCGTATAATTTTATTTTGTTGTATTTATCCGCCACACCTTAAAGGCCGGTCTGTGAAAATATTGTCTGGCATTAAACCGTCCGTGTAGCAACAAAGGCTGAGTACATAGAAACCCAACAGTGAGTTTGAAATATTGTGCTATTAAAAAAGTTTTATGAAGTAAAATTATTGTAATAAGAATTTATTGTACTTCAAAACCCGAGGGTGTATTTTGTTTATTATTTACATGATTTGGGCTCAATTTGTTTTTCTTTTTTGTAATGCTTTTGATTTTTTTATTGGATTATTCAATGATTATTGGATATATAAGCACTTATTCAGGGATTATTATACATGTAAGTGATTAATGAAGTTACATTTCACAGGTTGTGCTGACCTTAAAACCAAGTTTTCTGATTTGATGAATTTCTCTGTGTTTCATTTTTTATCCACTTTGCTGTAGCAGTCGCCTTATCCCAACTATCCCAACTATCCCAACTGTTGAAAGTGCTGCTACATACAGATCTGAGGTCACTGCTGCTAAAGGAGGTTAATTAATAAAACTTTGTCTATTAGTTTAGTGAGACTGTGTTTGTCCATAATTGTGACTTTGATTGAAGTCAAAGTAGAAGTGGAATGATAGATTTATTTTTCTTCATGTACATTTGCTGAACAAAAATCTATTTTAAATTTCTCTGCACGTCCCTGTAACTGATGATAAAAAATAACAGTGTGTGTTTGTTAACTGTAAGAACATTTCTGTGATAATTGTTTTTCAGCACGTTAGACAAATACTGATCCGGTTCCTCAACACATAACATGTTTAGACAGAGCTATGCTAAGAACATAGATTCAAATCAAGCAACAGCACATCTAAAATATACACTTCATTCTCTAAAAATCAGAAATCATATCAAATCAATGACGCGCACAAACATGTTCAATTTAAATAATAGAAGCAAGTTCAGTGTGTAACAATATTTGAGCCAGGTCATCGCTTTAAACCAAATGATTCTCAGCTCTTGAAAAGACAAAATTAAATCGATTCTCCAAGGCTGAGCCTCGGGGACTTACCAAAAAGTGCATTGTAATAGATAATGCTGCTACTGAGAATTTCTCAATTATAAATACTTGGCAAAATACTTACGTAGCCTTGTCAAAAAAACTTGACAAGAAGCTTGTCTGCTTGTATAGAAGCAAGAAATCTTTTCTCATGAGGCGCTGATGGCTTCATTTCATTCAGGTGTGCTATTAAGGTGTGCAAAGAGCTCGTATTCACAGTGACATGCTGCTGGCATTAGAACACTAATTGTCATGCAGCCGTTATTAATGTCAAAATGTCTGCTCTGTCAAAGGTCTATTGTGTGAATATTACATCAGACTTTCTCTCGGTTCCTGATAATTGAGTTACATTTTATTTCTATCAGCCACATGACTAAAACATGCTGATTCTTATAATCCCCAAGGTACAAATTCTTTTGTTGTTGTTGTTGTTTTTTTAATTACCCCTAAAGCAGTAATAGTCCTACTCTGCTGATTGCACTGTTGTTTCTAAATAACTTCATTGTAAGAACAGTCATAAAGGTTTCCTGTAATCTCTGTTGATGTAATCCTCTTTGACTCTGTCAGAAACACACTTAAGTGACTTGAATCACTGCCTGCTTGTCATGTTTACTGAACCTGACATCATTATTTAGGCTGTCGTGTAAATGTCTGCTTATGAATGGAATAATAAAACCCAATCTTCTACAGGGCCACCAACCGGTCTTCACACATCGCGCTGCACACTTAATTCAGAAAGCCCAGTGTGTGGTGGGTTTGATGGTGCTGGCTCTTCAGAGGCTGATGGTTAGTGAGTAAAATGCCTGAGGCGAGCCTAACTGAACACTTTATCCCTACTCTTCCTGAGAGGCAGGAGAGATAACAGTACAGCAGGAAGCTACCATGCTTATCAGTTCCCGAGGGCACAGTAGTCCATGGGGTTGGAGGCTAGCTGCTGACCTCCCGTGGTTGACGCTGCTGATGTGTGTGAGTAGGACTCAGCTCTAAAGCCTGCTGGGTTAACCCTGAAGGGTGGACATAAGTATGCCAGGGAAGTCAAAATCACAGAGAACATATTGAAGAGGTCCTTGTGTGGTAGCTGAGAAGGTACCGGCAACTTCAGGACTTAGTGCATATTAGCAAGACTCAGTTGTCAGATGTTTAGATGTGTTCAGTGTCAGTGCTTTACATTATAGTAACGTGATCTGCTACAAGAACCTAAAGCCAAAAGATCCAAAACACAAACCACATCTTCATGTTTCAGACTTTAAGTAAACAACAGACTTGAACCCACATAAATGACAACAGACAAATACAATTTGGCATCATAGCCCAACAGCAGAAGGCAACATCGTGGCTCAAGAGTTGGGAGTTCGCCTTGTAATCAGAAGGTTGCCGGTTCGAGCCCCGGCTTGGACAGTCTCGGTCGTTGTGTCCTTGGGCAAGACACTTCACCCGTTGCCTACTGGTGGTGGTCAGAGGGCCCGGTGGCGCCAGTGTCCGGCAGCCTCGCCTCTGTCAGTGCGCCCCAGGGTGGCTGTGGCTACAATGTAGCTGCCATCACCAGTGTGTGAATGGGTGGATGACTGGATGTGTAAAGTGCTTTGGGGTCCTTAGGGACTAGTAAAGCGCTAAACAAATACAGGCCATTCACTTTACTTGGTAATAAGCCACAGATTTGTCAGTTAGCTTAGCAGCTTCACTTTTTCCATGATAAAAATCTGTCGTCCATTTGATACTCAGAAGATTTACTGGTCCACATATTGTTTGATGTCGCCTCATTTACATCTGATTAAATGACTGAAATCTCCGCCGTATCCAGAATAGTGTTGCGTTACATGGGGAGATATTAAAAGTAACTGACTCCTGCCTGCCTGCTGGGTGTAAAGCTCTTATGTCCTGACAGTAAAGATCTACACGCTTATTTGATTGTTGCATTTAAAGCGTCTTTAAATCCAACTTTATATAAAACAACACTCAGACACATTAACCACTGCAAGAACATGCTAGGTTTGGGTTGTTTAGCAGAACTCAGGAGACTGTAGAATGTGAACATCGAGCCACAGTCAGTTAGTGTTCCTCACCACTGGGAAAACAAAGATAAAGAAAGTCTTCAAACTGATCTTGAGCGTTGACTTAGTACAAGCTGGATGAAATCATAGAGCTCAGTCAGTGCTCTCTGTACTTAGATGGTAGCACAGCAGGTTTGTTATTGATCACTTTATCTTTCAGCTCTGACTCTGATTTCAAACTGTCTGCGTTCAAAGTTCTCCAAGTTTAGTAAGAAGTTCAGAAGGAGTCCTGAGAAACACTGCTGTGTTGCCGATTTCCAAAACCACAACCATGCTCTACCAGCAAGCGTTGCATACTGTGAGTGGTCAGCCACCCGCAGCTCCAATGCTGCATGCAGGTCTTTAACAGATCTCTGTAGACATCTGCAGGAAACAGAAACACACATGCAGCCTATTCACTGGTCAGCACAGAGGTTCAATCAGTCGCGCCAAAGGAAGCGCAAATAAGTGTTGAGCTGTAAACAAGCAAACCCAACAATGCAAAGCTTGTTTCTTGAAATCTGATAAACACAATATAAACTTAGGCTTCACACACAGAGTTGACCAAGGAGAGGCAGCTGAAGGAGAATTAAAGTTTTCTATGGTCAAATTGGAGGAAGAGTGTAATAAATACACCAGCGTATGTCAAAATTACAGTTTTCAAACCTCACGGAAAAAAAGAGAATCTGGTTTAGCATTGAGGAAAAAGGTACCACTGTAGCCAGGAAGTGATGAAGGAGGGGAAAAGAAGGCAGAATTTAAGGAGACGGGATGAAGAAAATGACCTTGACCCTGTTAGAAGTACAAAGACAAAGTCACTCACATGAGAGTGACAGAGTCGGTTCATTGACACTCATGTTTCTGAGGAGGTAAATGATAAGGCCAGGTGAAGGGAATTGTAGCATGGATTAAAATGAATGGCAGCGATGCCCATAATAACCTAATTACACTTTACTGTTCCCCAGGTCTGGGATATACTTCCTAATCTAAGGAACTACCCCTCTGTGACATGGACTATCAATTACTTGCAGAACTGCATATGCAAACACTGCAGTAAAAGAAGCAGTGCACTCTCACTGCATATTTCAGCTCTTACCTTACATGCAGACTTTTATTCGATGCTCTAGGATAGTTTTTTTTATTTAAGCTAAATTTAGTACATTGCTTTAATTCCTTAAATGAAGTCACATTAGTAAACCTACTGCACACCATATCTGTCTAATCTGAACAGTCTGCACTCATTGCTGGTCAAATATCACTGCTAGTCTACTTTACATATTTTTTTAATGAATATGTGGAATCTAGCACATAGTTACAGTCATGCATGTATTTCTGTTAAAAAACAAGATTTTTGGCTTAAATGTAAAGAAATGATTCCTTCTTTGTTATGGTCCTCAGTGCTGTGTGCCACAATGCAGAAAAGCTCCCAAAGTTGATTAATAGTGTCACATTTCATGGTGTTACTGAGAGATACACCTGCACCGTCACTTGACCTATCGATCCATGTTCACCGAAGCTTCGTCAGAAATGGTCTTAGTGGAAGCGTGGCCGTCCACAAAACATTCTTAAGGAAAGAAAACGTCTATATTGCCCAGGCAACCTCTTGCAGCTGTGTGAAATAAAAACTCTGTTGTCGAACTGGTGTGTAAAACAGCCATCAGTCTACAAGGTTTCATGTCAGTGGGACGTGTAAAACCCATTTTCAGGTATTTTTTTCAGCTTTTCCTCAACCTGTTGAGTAATTTTGGTGCTTGTTCGGATGTTGTTCCTGCTGGAGCCACGACACCCAGTTTGGGGCTCAGTGAACTGAGTGCTCTGATTATCACGCGGACCACTTTACCTTCACCGTCTACATCTTCTCGAGCTCCTCTCTCAGCCCTTCTTATTCTCGACCTTCTCGTGTTTCTTCTTCCTGATGTTGCTGTCATTCAGTAGAGCTACTTCTGTCGCTGCAGTTGTCCTCTGCTTGTCCACCACTACTATCTCCGGTTGGTTAGTCATCACCAGTTTGTCTCACTTTGTCTGTCCATATTTGGAAGTGCCACAGGATCTTAGCTCGGTCATCCTCTACCACCTTAGGGACTGTGTCCCGCTTTGTCCCATTTAGCTATTCACTAAGCACATGTGTCCAAACTGCTTGTCTCATCCTGGATAGTGGTTCTGACACTCACCAGTGCCAGGCTTTCTTCCTTCCATTTAGCACACAGTCTAGACTTGGGGTGAAACCCTCCAAGCGTGGTGAGGAGCTTCCTCATTTTGAGGTCGGTGACTTCTATCTCCTCCTTTGGCCAGCTTATTACCCCAGCAGGGTTCCTGATTACTGGCATGGAATAGGTGCTGATTGCCCAGATCTTGTTCTTCCATTACTATTGGGATTACTATTGCAAAACCGGTAATTAGATTACCATTACTTTCCCGTAGGAACGCTGCGTTACTGCGTTACTAAATTGTGGGAGAGAGTATGAGCGTGCAGCTTTTAAAGCGTGGAAGTACTGACCTTACTTTGAGTTTGATTCCATAAAAAGTGACAAAAACATTAGTGTCCGCTGTGCGTGGGAAGAAAACTTCTTTTTACAGCAAAAAAACCCCTAAACTTCCAACAAGCACCGAGTAGCTACGACGTAATGGGAAACTCACAGAGAAACTCGTGGATTGTTCCACTGACCGCGGCACACCTGCACCAGGGTAAACCTCCGCCTGCCCCACTCCTGCTTTACAGGTGAAAATAGAGCAACAGGACCGCTGAGTCTTTGACTTTATTTATTTTCTGCTGTGTTTTACTTGCATCTATTTGAAAGACTGAGTGTAAACACAAAAAATATTATTTCATGTGCTGGAATGTGCAGAAAATAGGTGTAAATGTTAAACTAATTTCTTCCAGTCAGAGAATGATGCAGATAATTTAATTTTTGCTTGATGCATAAAGTTAAAAGATTAAAACTGATAAAACAAGTTTTAAAAAGAGACTTTTCCATTTGATTACATTTTGTATGATGGATTATGCAGAAAAAGTTGAATTGGGAGAAAGATCTATCGCTTTATCACCTATTCAGGTCAGGTGTTTTTAAAAAGTAACTAAGTAATTAGTTACTTTTGAAAATAAGTAATCAGTAAAGTAACGGGATTACCTTTTTGGGGGAAGTAATCAGTAATTAGTTACTGATTACATTTTTCAAGTAACTTGACCAACACTGCATACCACAGTCTCCTGAGTCACCACCAAGGTGACTCATCCCACCACATACCCTCCATGTGAAGAATGCAAACATCTGTATTTCAGTAACCGCAGGATATAAGCCTCCACTGCCATTTAATGAGGTGATAACAGCCTAGTGCTTCTACCAGACAGCTCGATGGGCTGATAACACCTCATAATCATCATTTAATGGGCTGATGGCATCCAAGCAGGTGGAAATTTTGCAACAACGTTTGTAGTAAAAAAAGAAAAAAATGGATGAAAGTTGATACAACAAGCTTGCAGCACAGTTTTAACATTAACAGTTTTAACATTAACAGTTTTAACATTAACAGTTTTAACATTATCTGTCTGTCGAGTTCCTCTAACACGTTTTTAAAACTTTACCATCTATCGTGTGTGTTATACAAACTGAACACAAAAAAGTCTTTTCTTTGTTGCTAATTTTATTATGTTGTCAGTTTTAACTGCTTTTGAACTTTAGTCTGTTATTTTATCCTTGTTCTTCAATGATGCTTTAAAAAGTCTAAAATAATTACACACAAATAATTGTGGCTTTTATTCATCATGTTAGCAAGTACTTTCAATTAGGGCTCAATGAGCAATAAAGCTCTCCCATGCCCTTTGTTTCTCATGAATGTACAATTGCTTCTAGCAGAGAAAATCTTTTTTTTGTTCTGTTTTGTTTTTTTCACATAACAGCAGCGAGTAACAATAAGTGATGAAGCTCCAAAAACATCCTTTCCTACACAGGAAGTGCGCTTCTAAGTGTCAGTTAATTTCTTAATGTGACTGGTGTTTTGAAGCTAATCCATCTGTAAATTATAGATGCACATGATTAAGCCTTAAGATGTGGTACTGCAAATTACTTGGCTCTCCTCTTTAAATTCTAATAATCTAAATTCTATTCTGCTGGTTGTTTAGATGCCTGTTTAGAGAGCACAGCGTTGTGTATATGTAGGTTTGTGTCACGTTCGTGTCGTCCAACCCTTATGATTACTTTTGATGCCGAAACATTGGTTTATTGATACTGTAGCCTATATGTTGGATGTCTGTAAAAGAAAAGGTGTAATGGGCAGGAAGAGCTCATCAATTTAATCTGATTCAATTGAATGTTTTTATATAGCGCCAAATCAAGGCGCTTTATATTTTAAGGCAAAGATACGGTGGCCCTGAGAGGCCAAACGGACTGCAACTTCAGAAAACACCTGCAAAAAGAAAAACGCTGCAAAAGCACACAAAACACAACGGAAATAGGAAAAAACACAATGGAAATGTTTCTGGGGACACAATAACCCGACGGACCAGTTGCACGAACCAAAACATGTATGTATATTCCAGATATCTGTAGTATTATTAGAATCATATTATAACAACACATTTACCTCTCCTTCACTTCTTTGAAGTGTCTCCCAGTCCCAGCGCACTTGTTAGCATGTTTTGGTTCGTGCAACTGGTCCGTCGGGTTATTGTCTCCCCAGAAACATTTCCATTGTGTTTTTTCCTATTTCCGTTGTGTTTTGTGTACTTTTTTTAGCGTTTTCCTTTTTGCAGTGTTTTCTGAAGTTGCAGTCCGTTTGGCCTCTCAGGGCCACCGTACAAAGACCCTCCAGTAATGCTAAGAAAACAGAGAAGATATAAGCTGTCCTGTAACACAGTTCCTTGATCATAACCACTCTTCTTAACCTGTGGCACGGCTAGTCAGCTTTATCACTGTAAATGTGGCAATCTGGCGATAAACATTCTGGAGATTTCCTGCAATGAGCCAACATTGGCAAACCTGCCCTGACATTTTCAAGCGGCTTATTTCCCACAAATCTGCTGCAAACATTTTTGCTCTAAATGTGTCCACACGGGATACTGTTTGGTTATGAATTGAGAGTATCAGTCTAATTAACTTCTCGGGCACTGTGCTGCTTATCAAAGAGGTTTTGATTAGAGTTTTAATGTGTTAAAACTGCAACTGTGACAACTGTGTGCTAATGAGTTTGACTGTACAGCACTGGGCCCGCTCTCCTCACAGGGAATAACGGGCTCGGACAGAGCACAAGCCCCAGCCAAGGAATGGCGTTACTAATTAATTTATACTGTAACTGCCTACGCTTCTGCGAGCCTTTTGATGGAGAGCATGGTTATTCCTTTTGCACTTTCTCTTTCAGTGGTCTCAGTTGCAGCACCCCTCTATCACTAAATGAATGACATTAAACACTGAATTCACAGAACACCTCTTGATACTGTGACTGGTGCTGTGTCACTTCTTCCATTTGGACGGGAACTCATTTTGTTGGTTGGAGACACTCAGTAATATGCTCAGTCAGACACATCATAATTGCATTTTTATGATCGTGGCCTGCTGTTTGACAACCAAAACAGAGCAAACAAGAAACAAAATATAGCAGAAACAGACAAAGACAAACAAACGTGCACACAAGCAAACACGCTTTTGTGATTTTGTTTTGTTTGTTTTTCATGTCTCATTCTGTCTCTCTGGTAAGCCTGAGCGAGGTGGAGTCAGCTAGCCATGAACATCAGGACTACACTCACCCCGAAAACCTTCCGGTGCACCCCACTACATCCATCTGTTCAGACCTCTGGTGCTGGCCAGGCCCACAAAGTCTCCCCTCATCCGTTGGAACAGTTGGAAACACACACCTTCCTGTCTGGCTGTGTGGTTGCTATGTTCTCGCTCACGCACACACCCACACACACGCAAACATGCACCAACACACACACACACTCATTTAGGGCCATACTATGAATATTTATGGTGCTGTGTTTTAGAAAAGAAGGCACTGGATTGACACGTGTGAATGTGCAAATATCATGATTAATATGAAGGATGAACACCATCCCAGACATTTTTGAAATTATGGAAAGCTGCTCCCATAGAGGCCAAGTGTTACAGTGTTATATGGTTCATCTGCAGCAAATGAGCACTGAACCATAATTATTTCGGAATCCATAATACACAACACACCCACACTGTAGCCCATTTATTCGTACATTATAATGGCCAGAGGGACTGGAATGACCGGTCTGCTTTTACAAGCCCAAAAACCACTATTCATTCAAGCCAAGAGATACGCCTGTAATGAGGTATTTTAAAGAAATAGCTCAATTGCAATATAAATACAGTTACAGTTAAATAAAGTAATAGTTTCAAAGTTCAATACCAAACTGTACGTGAACTGCATAATCATTGGCAACAGGTCTGGTATAGTGATGAATCCCAAGAGAGCTCAGGCTGTGTTGAAGCATAAAGGTGGTCATAACAAATATTGAATTTCAAGTTAATAAAAAATATATAAATTCTGTTTCTGCCTTTATTCTGTATTTCCATGTGTGTTTGCTTGTTTCAATGCTGCACCTAGTTCCTATTTTCCTTAAAAAAAATATACATATATATAAAATGATGGAAGACTCAAGACTTTTGCACATTACTTGAATCTTTGAGTCCTTTTGACCAGATTTACTGGTCCAAATGATGTGTGAGGGTGCATGGGAGTTTGCTCAACCAGTCTACATGTGTTTTGTGGACTTGGAGAAGGTTTCCAACTGTGTCCATTGGAGTGTCCTGTCGGAGGTGCTTCGGGAGCATGGAGTGTCTGGCCTGTTGCCATAAGCCATTCGATCCTTTACAATACAACCATTGCAAGGAATTGGTCCACATAGTGGTGGAAGGCTTCCACTTGGGAGGTCTCAGAATCTCGTCTTTGCTTTTTGCAGGTGATGTGGTTCTGTTAGCTTCATCAGGTGGTGGCCTCCAGCTCGCACTGGAGCGGTTCGCAGCCGAGTGTGAAGCACCAGGAATGAAAATCAGCACCTCCACATCTGAGCCCATGGTCCTCAACAAGAAAAGATGGAGTGCCCACTCTGTGTCACAGTTACTGCCCTCACCTATGGTCAAGAGCTTTGCGTAGTGACCAAAAGAACAGATAGCTGATACAAG
>NW_024584726.1:0-992 GCF_018398535.1 Haplochromis burtoni
AGTAAAGAAAGGAAAAAAAGCCACCGCTTTCCTGTCGGTGGAAAAATGTACCATGTCGACCAATTTTTAAAAAAAGTCAACATGTGGGATTTGATTGTTTAGGAAGAGGGAAAAGTTTTGGGAGTGACGGTAAGGGCAGCGAGACAGAGCGAAAGAGTTTTTAGATGTGGGAGATTTGTGACGTTTAGTGTGGAGTGTTTACTTAGTGTGTTGTGTGGTCATGTGGAGTTGTTCTGTTGTGTAGTCGTTGCTTTGTTTTGTGTATCAGTGAGGGCACTAATGAATGTCACAAAGGCACATTGCAGTGTAAACACTGTCACTAAGTAGAAAACCAGCGGAGTGATACACCTCCTGTTGTCAGGCCTGCAGGTTTGTCCCTGTGCTGTTCTCCTCTGTCTTTTGGTGGACAAACCCTTTTTTTACTGGTACACATCATTTGTGGGGCATCTTATTGCGATACCTGATTGTTCTCTCATTTTAGTTTTAGTGATATTTTTAAATGGTTGTAGAAAATGAAAAAAAAAAACGGCAGGTGTATTGGCTGCATTTTTAGATGAATAGCTGTATATGTTTACAAAATGTACAATTTATATTTGCATTTCAAGTTTACTGGGTTTTTTTTTACAGTAAAAAAATACAACTCGGATTTTAAGTTCTTTGTGTGATTTCAGATCAGTAATACTAATGCAGTATGTCAGTCAAAACAACTAAATTGAGCTAAATAATAAGTTGAGCTGAAAAGAATCACACCAAACAAGGCAAGGGGAAAAAAATGAAATGAAACAATCTGATGGTGAAATACAAACGTAAACTCAAAAGGAGTCAAAAATGGCCGGTTGTATTTTAGACCTCAGTGGGTTAATCCAACAAATCATGAAAAATTAGGTTTAAATTTCTGTTCATGACAGTGCAGATTTCTGACATTTTGTGTAATTTAAGCATCTAACAATTTGATTGTTTTCTAACAAAAAACTGTGAAACTTAAGTTAGAC
>NW_024584726.1:2433-3847 GCF_018398535.1 Haplochromis burtoni
ATTTGATCTGACCTGAGAGTTTTACACTGTGGACTCTTCAGTCCGTCAGACAGAGGCTCCTCTCCTGAATCCTGCAGGCTGCTGTTACTTTGGCCCAGCTCTCTGAGATTGGAGGTCTGGGAGCTGAGAACTGAGGACAGAGCTTCACAGTTTGCCTCTGACAGGTTACAGAGACTCAGTCTGAAAGAGTAATGCAGTTTGGGATTAAACTAAACAAATTTATATAAACAGTGTCCCGATTAAAATGTGTCCATAAAGAAAATTAGCTAAAATATCAACTTAAGAGGAAAATTATTGTTCTCAGGTAAAACCAAAAGTAAAGCAGCAAGGAAAATGTATTTTTTGTCAATCTGGGGTTTTTTTAGCCTTACAATAAGGCATCCTTTGTAGTGCTCTACCACAGTTTTTGACACCTAAATTCAGCAGTCTAATCCCTTATTTTCCACAGCGTTAATGGTACCTTTTTACAGGTCCATACTGGCAGTCTGTCACAATCTGTCAAGAATTGCACAGTTTGTGGAACAGGACTGACCCAAAGTGCAGGATGCAGAGGACATGTGGACTAAAAAAAAAGCAAGCAATTCTTTGACTGATAGAAGTCAGTAAGAAATTAAATATCCAACTGAATACAAAACCACCACAAAGACTGAAAGGGAGGACAGCACTAACCAGCATAGAGGAATCAAGGGTGAAGGAAAATGAGACAAAGTTGTAGAAAATAAAGACTTTTTTCTTAGAACTGGCAACAGGAACTACAAGCAACATGAGGAAAATGATTCAGGTCACCAGCAGCTGGTGAAATATGGATGATTGTACAAGTAAGGCCGAATGTAGCAGAGCAGTATTTTGGAAATGAGGTAGAACTGAAGAGAGAACAGTGCAGTAACAGAACACTGTTTTCTTCCATGTGGTTTTGGTATGAACAAAATGTTTTTGAAGAGTTTATGTTTAGCACTTTTGTATTCACTACAGGGTGGGTCTGGACATTACTTTAATAACAATTGCACCTAGTTTTTTTTGTCAGTTTCGTTGTCAGAATTGCTGACAATCGTTGCCGCTACATATGCATTAACAGTTGGATTGAGTACTGATGATAATGTAAACGTTTTATATATTTTTAAAAAACCCTGAACCATTACAGCTGTTTTCAAACTGCATTATGTTAACTAGAATAACCATTTACCAAATAAAGGCATCAGCACATATTTACTTACAGAGATTTATTAGAGGCATTGACCTCTGGCAGCAGCTCCAGAAGAGCACCCTCTGAAGAAAATGTCTTTGGTTCTGCATCTTTTCTTGATGAGACTAAGATTAAGACCAGAGCTGACCACTGGGCAGGGGAATAATTACGTATGGGGAAACTTCCTAAACTCATGTACCGCTGGACCTCCTCCACTAGAGAACGATCATT
>NW_024584726.1:5217-6316 GCF_018398535.1 Haplochromis burtoni
TCCAGGTGAGGCTTTAAAGATGTCTTCTTCTCTGATTGATGTTTCTGGTCTGTCTCGGTTCCTGCATACCTTTTCAATCTGTCTGACCTCATGTTCTTCATTGACCTCTGCAGTCCCTCCCTCTGTGATGTGGAGCTCTGTGTAGATCTGATTAAGAAGGGTAGGGTTTCCTGCTTTAGCGATCCCTTCAAACACACACTGGAACCTCTCCTTTAGTGTAGATTTAAGTTTGTGAGGACAAATGGCATCTAGACGTTTTCAGAGAAAAAGCAACAAAAAAAGTACAACATAAGGTACTGTTTAAAAAAAATGTATTGACAATTTAAATTCCATATATCATCATTGTTATGTGTTGTTCTATTTATTTTGAAATTAGTAAATTCTTTACACCAGCAACTTAAACCTTTAGTGAAATCCACTTACTTCTCTGCAGACGGTCAGCCAGCTCATCAAGCTTCATTGTTCTCATGAAGTCCAGGGTGATTTTCACAAATGCCTCTCTGCTGCTCCACCTCTGCTCTTCCTCTTCCTCCTCCCGCTGACTCTCTAAGCATTCTGGGTAATCTGGACTCAGAACCTTCTGGATCTTCTTCAGCTCTTTCTTCACAAAGCTGATGATGTTGTCCTCCAGCAGCTGGAACAGAATACTTCATGAATGACCCAATTATACTGAAATCATGGAGCCAAATACTGATTATCCACTGTTGCATAAAGAGGAGCATGAAGTTGTAAAAGTAAGTGTTCAAAGGTGCTTTCAAAGAAAAGCGTCTGGACTTCTTTAAGTTGCTTGAAGATGTTTCACCTCTCATCCGAGAAGCTACTTCAGTTCTAGGGTCAAATGGTGGGGAGTCCCAGATTTAAACCTAGTGGGAGAATATCCCCCCGAAGAGGGACAACAGGACCCCGTGATGATCCTCTAATCGTCTGAACCAAGGTGTGAAAACTGGTGTGGGTCCCAATCAGCCAGGGTTTTGGGTGAGCTTATTGTGAAACCTGGCCCCACCTTATCATGCGAATTCCTGAGGTCAGATGGCCCAGGATGTGAGTGGGCGTTAAGGGATCTGGGGAGGACACTCAAAACTGGATTATAGATGGCAGA
>NW_024584726.1:7336-8546 GCF_018398535.1 Haplochromis burtoni
TTGTATTGTGAGGTTGGACGGAGGGACTTTGGCACTGGAGAGGGTGGCTGAGACTTTAAAGGAAGCACTCAAAACATGCGGTTATCCTAACTAGACGTTCATAATGTCAGCAAAGAGGCACAGAAAAGAAGATCAGACACCAGCAAGGGAGGATAAGAAGGACAGACGCAACAACATTGTCATCCCCTATTTAAAATCAGGAGAGTTTTCTCCAAGCATGACATCCCGGTGCATTTCAGACCCAACAACACACTCAGACCAAAATTGGTTCACCTGAAAGACAAAACTCCTATACACAAACTCAACAATGTAGGGGTATGCTGTACAGTGCAGCGAGGAATGCCCAGACCTCTACATTGGAGAGACCAAACAGCCAATTCACAAGCGCATGGCACAACACAGAAGAGCCACCTCCACAGGACATGACTCTCTTCTTTGGCTCTCGGAGGAGGCGGACGCACTTTTTCTCCTCTCCCTTATCTTCCCTGCTTATGTCTTTGTCTAGTCTTGTGTTTTTTTTTTTTGTATTTTTCCCTGGAACATTTTCTCACAGTCTGTTCTCTAAAACCTAAAAGAGGAATTATGGATTGGATCAACTGGTCCCTAAATGCAATAGACACCCCTTTCTCAATGAGAAGTTTGGGCTCGGGTGAGCCTGAGTGCTGAAGATATCTGTTCGGAACCATGGTAACAGGGTTCTGGCTGATCAGAGCTGGCTTGGCCCTGACTTATCGAAGAATTAAGAAAGCGGAACCGGCTGTTCAAACCCCCACAAGGCTGCCCGCTGGGATTGGAATGATGGGAGAGGTGTGAGTTTCTCAAAATAGGCTCATTGAGTCAGCACAGATAAGATCTTGGAGAGGCTACGGCTGCTGTGAATACTCAGAATAAGATCTTTGACTGCAGACTGGATACATCTCGGAAGGGCTAGCCCGGAATAACATCTCTGGGCGCAGAATTGGATGACATCTCGGGGAGGAAAACTGCGGTGAGTTCTCAGAAGTCAGCTCCTTGAGCACAAGAAATGACAACATCAAAGAAGTCAAGTATGGCGAAGCTCGCTACTCTCCAACGGGAGATTGAGAGACCAGTGTTGGACTGTAGAAATTCATATGAGCTGTTCGCACTGAAGTAAAAAATAACATCACTTATGCGGATACCCCTTCGGCGCCAGCTGCAAGGCCGGAGCTGAACAAAACACCCTGATAAC
>NW_024584726.1:10684-11450 GCF_018398535.1 Haplochromis burtoni
TCCAGATGAACAGAATCATCTTTTTGGGATTAACTTAAATGGATGACTGAGTATGCATCAGGATACCTCTCAAAGACTTCATGTTACTAACAGCTCACCTGTATGCTGCAGACCCATGATGTTTAAATTCAATGGGGTCACGTTTTGACTGTTTACTCCTTAAGGACATACAGCTGGTTCCAGGTTCATTTATACGTTTAGTTCCTCGTTTTCTCCTGCATGTTGTTTGAGTCAATGGTCTCCTACAGAGATACATTTTTGAAACCATGAAGGATTAATAAAAATAAAAAATAAAATAAGCATCATCATTTAAATCAGACACTGTACGGACATGAAAGAGTATTACTAACAGCTCACCTCTCTCCAGCAGGCGACTGTTGAAATTCAATGGGGTCACGTTTTGACTGTTTACTCCTTAAGGACATACAGCTGGGTTCAGGCTCATGTTTACATTTAGTTCCTCGTTTTTTTGTGTATGTCCTTTTAGCCAGTGGTCTCCTACAGAGATGCATTTATGAAACCATGAAAGATTAATAAAAAAAATAAAACAAAATACAACGAGCATCACCATTTAAATCAGACACCTTGCTGACATTCAAATAGTTCATGTTAATAACTGCTCACCTCTCTGCAGCAGACACCTGCTGGTGTTTAAATTCAATGGGGTCTCGTTTTGAGTGGTCACTCATTAAGGACACAGAGCTGGGTGGAGGTCCAGGTTGGTTCCTGTGAATAATGATGGAGCAGTGATGTGAGTGCTGAGCTG
>NW_024584726.1:11470-13135 GCF_018398535.1 Haplochromis burtoni
AACTTTCACAGACAAAAGTTTTGTACATGTACAGACCATAAATATGGAGTCCAGCTGTGTTTGATGCTGCTGGGCAGACTGACCCCTCGGAACCTCTGAGCTCTCCTGATCCACTCTGTGGAGGAATCATGAAGAGTTAGTCCCCATGAAATCTGTCTCCAGAGAGACAAGGAAAGGAAAAGACACAGATGCTTCTAGTGATGTTCATCTCATCAATATAATTTAACTCTTGAACAATATTTAGCTGTTCATCCAGTCCAGGAAAAAAAGTAGCCAATCTGCTGGCTTATATTCCAAGAGCAAAGCAAATTAGAGCTTGTAGTGTATCCAGCTGATATTTTGAATATAAGCTCCTGTGTGATTCCTGTGTGCCTGTTGAGTTTGTTTTGCCCATGATTAAGCTTATTTTTCTGTGGAGTTAATTTCTTTCATGTTTAGTTCCTCAGGGATTTTCGTCTCTACTTTTTTTTGTCAGAGCCCTGCTCTAAATACTGTCCTAGATTTAAATACTGTTTGAAACACTAGATTTAGAAGTATTAGTGCCATCTTTTGCTGTTACAGAAGATGTCACCATGTAGGTTGCTGCCAATAGATTTACAAAGCATAATGTTAGCTAACTACTGACAAAACTGATATCTCAGTGAAAAACAAGTGAAAGTGGAGAGTATATCCTTGTTATGAACATAAATTCATTGTTTCAACTCAGCATTGAACTTGATATTTAGTTTTATTGTTGTTGATTCTGTAACTAGTCAGGAAATAATGTAATGTAAGTCTATTGGCAGCAGGCTCAAATGTTCAAAGATGGCACTAAACATGTTCTAAAACTTTGAACATTTATTTTTTGTTTACATCCAGCTTAAGAGACAGAGTTAAATGTATTACTGTTTTTTTTTAGAACTCTCACATTTGTGTAAATTTACATCCAGTTAGAGTCTTCTTTTCAACAACATCAGGTAGTTATTTACCTCTCAAAGATCCCAAAAAGTTGATTTTGTTCATCTGGATGTAGCATTTTCAATGGGAGAAACATTTCGTCACTCATACTTCAGTCTCAGCTGACTGCAGGTTTCCTAAGCCTTATAAACAATACCTTTGTACAATGACTGAAATGTCCACAGAATGAACAATGGGTTGTGAGGTCAGTTACTTGATCATTTATATGCAAAATGTCATGACCATTGACCAAGAACCATTGATCAGGAAGTCTCTCAATACTCAATTTATTGTGGTTTCTGGTAAACAACAATTAAGTAAAACTTTCTTTGTTAATCTGGGACTTTTCATGCTGTGCTAGTTAGATTGTCTTACTGAATTCAAACACCCTTTGAGGAGTATTCTTATCTAGAAGCATTGTAAGTCTCTGTGGCATCCACTCCTCTTCAGATTTTAGCACATTAATGATAAAATTTGTTTCTTTGAAACATTCATTGAGGAGCTAGTTCTGCGTCTTCCTAAAGATTTCTTGTTGCTCCAAGGCCCTTAACTGAAGAGCTCATCTAAAGACTTCTAGGAGTAATCCTGTTTTGTCTGCATCTGAGGCTGAACAACAGGTGGTTCAGGCAATCAACCATCTTATGTGCTGTTTGCTCATAGTCATATTAGCTTAAGCCAGTACTTGACAAAGTGGGTTAAAATGTCTTGATGCATGGTCAATAATCCAAG
>NW_024584727.1:0-13128 GCF_018398535.1 Haplochromis burtoni
AAGAGAGATGCATTACGGATTACAGCGATGCAACATCAAGTAGCTCTGGACATGATATTAGCAGAGAAAGGGGGACTTTGCGTCCTTTTTAATACCACATGCTGCACTTACATACCAGACGACGTGCATTCATCAAACATGACTGACGCCCTGAATGTTTTGAGACAGATCCAGCAGGCTCAAAATCAGGACTATGTAAGTGATACAAGTGACTGGTTCTCTTGGCTATACACTGGCTCCTGGTTACAGGTGTTAAAAAGACTACTCATCGGAGTTGGGATATTTTTATTTTTATTTTGTGTTTTTGTAACGTGTATATTGCCATGCCTAAGACTCATGATTAACCGCATAATATTTTCTACTGTTGCTGCATATACAGCTGTGACAAATGATGATGATAACTTTGGCCTGTTGGAACATGAAGACTTTGTGTGATTAATGACGATGTGACAGAAAATGTACGACAAGATGTTACAAACTGATATCTCACTTTAAAAGTTTTTTCTGACAACAGGCGGGAATGTCAATGGAAAATTGTATTTAGTAGTCAGTATAATCTTTTAGTGATATAAGTTTGCTTATGGTAGGATGCTGTTTGTAGTTATTTGGTAGTGACAGGATGTGTGATTTTTAGCAGGCTTGGTTCACCCCCACATCCTGGGAGCGTGGGAGAGGTCGTACCTTGTTTTATTGTTTTAACGTAGCTATGTCTGTTTTAGTCTAAGTGCTTTAACTGCTGGACTTCCTCACCGTGCCATCTAGGGTGGGGGAGACTACCCTCTTTATGACCAAGGATGTACCTTTTGTGCTTTCATGTATATGACCCTTTGATCAACACACACACACACACACACACACACACACACACACACACACACACACACACACACACACACACCACACACACACCACACACACACACACACCAACTAAGTATAATAAAGACCAGGCAAAGCTCAGCGAGATATTATCGGGGTGACTGGAGTTCAGACAGTTGTTGCTCTTCCGAGTTGTACAAAAACGCTTTCTTTCGCCAAGACAGTGCGTTTCTCACTGTTACATGAATTTGAATGGGGAACTCGACCGAAACAAAGTATAGGTTTTCATTATGTGAATAACTTGGAAATCTTAGCTCAAACAGCTGCAAAACCTGTTTTCCCAGCACGGGGACCTTGAGTTCTTTAAGATAAAGCCATAAACATGTTTGTGTGAGTCTTCTATCAAAAGTTACAGCTATTTATATGAAGTTGTACAAAAACGCTTTCTTTCGCCAAGACAGTGCGTTTCTCACTGTTACATGCATTTGAATGGGGAACTCGACCGAAACAAAGTATAGGTTTTCATTATGTGAATAACTTGGAAATCTTAGCTCAAACAGCTGCAAAACCTGTTTTCCCAGCACGGGGACCTTGAGTTCTTTAAGATAAAGCCATAAACATGTTTGTGTGAGTCTTCTATCAAAAGTTACAGCTATTTATATGAAGTTGTACAAAAACGCTTTCTTTCGCCAAGACAGTGCGTTTCTCACTGTTACATGCATTTGAATGGGGAACTCGACCGAAACAAAGTATAGGTTTTCATTATGTGAATAACTTGGAAATCTTAGCTCAAACAGCTGCAAAACCTGTTTTCCCAGCACGGGGACCTTGAGTTCTTAAGATAAAGCCATAAACATGTGTATCCGAGTCTTCTATCAAAAGTTACAGCTATTTATATGAAGTTGTACAAAAACGCTTTCTTTCGCCAAGACAGTGCGTTTCTCACTGTTACATGCATTTGAACGGGGAACTCGACCGAAACAAAGTATAGGTTTTCATTATGTGAATAACTTGGAAATCTTAGCTCAAACAGCTGCAAAACCTGTTTTCCCAGCACGGGGACCTTGAGTTCTTTAAGATAAAGCCATAAACATGTGTATCCGAGTCTTCTATCAAAAGTTACAGCTATTTATATGAAGTTGTACAAAAACGCTTTCTTTCGCCAAGACAGTGCGTTTCTCACTGTTACATGCATTTGAATGGGGAACTCGACCGAAACAAAGTATAGGTTTTCATTATGTGAATAACTTGGAAATCTTAGCTCAAACAGCTGCAAAACCTGTTTTCCCAGCACGGGGACCTTGAGTTCTATAAGATAAAGCCATAAACATGTGTATCCGAGTCTTCTATCAAAAGTTACAGCTATTTATATGAAGTTGTACAAAAACGCTTTCTTTCGCCAAGACAGTGCGTTTCTCACTGTTACATGCATTTGAATGGGGAACTCGACCGAAACAAAGTATAGGTTTTCATTATGTGAATAACTTGGAAATCTTAGCTCAAACAGCTGCAAAACCTGTTTTCCCAGCACGGGGACCTTGAGTTCTTTAAGATAAAGCCATAAACATGTGTATCCGAGTCTTCTATCAAAAGTTACAGCTATTTATATGAAGTTGTACAAAAACGCTTTCTTTCGCCAAGACAGTGCGTTTCTCACTGTTACATGCATTTGAATGGGGAACTCGACCGAAACAAAGTATAGGTTTTCATTATGTGAATAACTTGGAAATCTTAGCTCAAACAGCTGCAAAACCTGTTTTCCCAGCACGGGGACCTTGAGTTCTTTAAGATAAAGCCATAAACATGTTTGTGTGAGTCTTCTATCAAAAGTTACAGCTATTTATATGAAGTTGTACAAAAACGCTTTCTTTCGCCAAGACAGTGCGTTTCTCACTGTTACATGCATTTGAATGGGGAACTCGACCGAAACAAAGTATAGGTTTTCATTATGTGAATAACTTGGAAATCTTAGCTCAAACAGCTGCAAAACCTGTTTTCCCAGCACGGGGACCTTGAGTTCTATAAGATAAAGCCATAAACATGTGTATCCGAGTCTTCTATCAAAAGTTACAGCTATTTATATGAAGTTGTACAAAAACGCTTTCTTTCGCCAAGACAGTGCGTTTCTCACTGTTACATGCATTTGAATGGGGAACTCGACCGAAACAAAGTATAGGTTTTCATTATGTGAATAACTTGGAAATCTTAGCTCAAACAGCTGCAAAACCTGTTTTCCCAGCACGAGGACCTTGAGTTCTATAAGATGAAGCCATAAACATGTGTATCCGAGTCTCCTATCAAAAGTTACATTGATTTATATGAAGTTGTACAAAAACGCTTTCTTTCGCCAAGACAGTGCGTTTCTCACTGTTACATGCATTTGAATGGGGAACTCGACCGAAACAAAGTATAGGTTTTCATTATGTGAATAACTTGGAAATCTTAGCTCAAACAGCTGCAAAACCTGTTTTCCCAGCACGAGGACCTTGAGTTCTATAAGATAAAGCCATAAACATGTGTATCCGAGTCTCCTATCAAAAGTTACATATTTATATGAAGTTGTACAAAAACGCTTTCTTTCGCCAAGACAGTGCGTTTCTCACTGTTACATGCATTTGAATGGGGAACTCGACCGAAACAAAGTATAGGTTTTCATTATGTGAATAACTTGGAAATCTTAGCTCAAACAGCTGCAAAACCTGTTTTCCCAGCACGAGGACCTTGAGTTCTATAAGATAAAGCCATAAACATGTGTATCCGAGTCTCCTATCAAAAGTTACATTGATTTATATGAAGTTGTACAAAAACGCTTTCTTTCGCCAAGACAGTGCGTTTCTCACTGTTACATGCATTTGAATGGGGAACTCGACCGAAACAAAGTATAGGTTTTCATTATGTGAATAACTTGGAAATCTTAGCTCAAACAGCTGCAAAACCTGTTTTCCCAGCACGAGGACCTTGAGTTCTATAAGATAAAGCCATGAACATGTGTCTCCGAGTCTCCTATCAAAAGTTACAGCTATTTATATGAAGTTGTACAAAAACGCTTTCTTTCGCCAAGACAGTGCGTTTCTCACTGTTACATGCATTTGAATGGGGAACTCGACCGAAACAAAGTATAGGTTTTCATTATGTGAATAACTTGGAAATCTTAGCTCAAACAGCTGCAAAACCTGTTTTCCCAGCACGAGGACCTTGAGTTCTATAAGATAAAGCCATGAACATGTGTCTCCGAGTCTCCTATCAAAAGTTACAGCTATTTATATGAAGTTGTACAAAAACGCTTTCTTTCGCCAAGACAGTGCGTTTCTCACTGTTACATGCATTTGAATGGGGAACTCGACCGAAACAAAGTATAGGTTTTCATTATGTGAATAACTTGGAAATCTTAGCTCAAACAGCTGCAAAACCTGTTTTCCCAGCACGAGGACCTTGAGTTCTATAAGATAAAGCCATAAACATGTGTATCCGAGTCTTCTATCAAAAGTTACAGCTATTTATATGAAGTTGTACAAAAACGCTTTCTTTCGCCAAGACAGTGCGTTTCTCACTGTTACATGCATTTGAATGGGGAACTCGACCGAAACAAAGTATAGGTTTTCATTATGTGAATAACTTGGAAATCTTAGCTCAAACAGCTGCAAAACCTGTTTTCCCAGCACGAGGACCTTGAGTTCTATAAGATAAAGCCATAAACATGTGTATCCGAGTCTCCTATCAAAAGTTACATTGATTTATATGAAGTTGTACAAAAACGCTTTCTTTCGCCAAGACAGTGCGTTTCTCACTGTTACATGCATTTGAATGGGGAACTCGACCGAAACAAAGTATAGGTTTTCATTATGTGAATAACTTGGAAATCTTAGCTCAAACAGCTGCAAAACCTGTTTTCCCAGCACGAGGACCTTGAGTTCTATAAGATAAAGCCATGAACATGTGTCTCCGAGTCTCCTATCAAAAGTTACAGCTATTTATATGAAGTTGTACAAAAACGCTTTCTTTCGCCAAGACAGTGCGTTTCTCACTGTTACATGCATTTGAATGGGGAACTCGACCGAAACAAAGTATAGGTTTTCATTATGTGAATAACTTGGAAATCTTAGCTCAAACAGCTGCAAAACCTGTTTTCCCAGCACGGGACCTTGAGTTCTATAAGATAAAGCCATAAACATGTGTATCCGAGTCTCTATCAAAAGTTACAGCTATTTATATGAAGTTGTACAAAAACGCTTTCTTTCGCCAAGACAGTGCGTTTCTCACTGTTACATGCATTTGAATGGGGAACTCGACCGAAACAAAGTATAGGTTTTCATTATGTGAATAACTTGGAAATCTTAGCTCAAACAGCTGCAAAACCTGTTTTCCCAGCACGAGGACCTTGAGTTCTATAAGATAAAGCCATAAACATGTGTATCCGAGTCTCCTATCAAAAGTTACATTGATTTATATGAAGTTGTACAAAAACGCTTTCTTTCGCCAAGACAGTGCGTTTCTCACTGTTACATGCATTTGAATGGGGAACTCGACCGAAACAAAGTATAGGTTTTCATTATGTGAATAACTTGGAAATCTTAGCTCAAACAGCTGCAAAACCTGTTTTCCCAGCACAGGGACCTTGAGTTCTATAAGATAAAGCCATAAACATGTGTATCCGAGTCTCCTATCAAAAGTTACAGCTATTTATATGAAGTTGTACAAAAACGCTTTCTTTCGCCAAGACAGTGCGTTTCTCACTGTTACATGCATTTGAATGGGGAACTCGACCGAAACAAAGTATAGGTTTTCATTATGTGAATAACTTGGAAATCTTAGCTCAAACAGCTGCAAAACCTGTTTTCCCAGCACGAGGACCTTGAGTTCTATAAGATAAAGCCATAAACATGTGTATCCGAGTCTCCTATCAAAAGTTACAGCTATTTATATGAAGTTGTACAAAAACGCTTTCTTTCGCCAAGACAGTGCGTTTCTCACTGTTACATGCATTTGAATGGGGAACTCGACCGAAACAAAGTATAGGTTTTCATTATGTGAATAACTTGGAAATCTTAGCTCAAACAGCTGCAAAACCTGTTTTCCCAGCACGAGGACCTTGAGTTCTATAAGATAAAGCCATGAACATGTGTCTCCGAGTCTCCTATCAAAAGTTACAGCTATTTATATGAAGTTGTACAAAAACGCTTTCTTTCGCCAAGACAGTGCGTTTCTCACTGTTACATGCATTTGAATGGGGAACTCGACCGAAACAAAGTATAGGTTTTCATTATGTGAATAACTTGGAAATCTTAGCTCAAACAGCTGCAAAACCTGTTTTCCCAGCACGAGGACCTTGAGTTCTATAAGATAAAGCCATAAACATGTGTATCCGAGTCTCCTATCAAAAGTTACATTGATTTATATGAAGTTGTACAAAAACGCTTTCTTTCGCCAAGACAGTGCGTTTCTCACTGTTACATGCATTTGAATGGGGAACTCGACCGAAACAAAGTATAGGTTTTCATTATGTGAATAACTTGGAAATCTTAGCTCAAACAGCTGCAAAACCTGTTTTCCCAGCACGAGGACCTTGAGTTCTATAAGATAAAGCCATAAACATGTGTATCCGAGTCTTCTATCAAAAGTTACAGCTATTTATATGAAGTTGTACAAAAACGCTTTCTTTCGCCAAGACAGTGCGTTTCTCACTGTTACATGCATTTGAATGGGGAACTCGACCGAAACAAAGTATAGGTTTTCATTATGTGAATAACTTGGAAATCTTAGCTCAAACAGCTGCAAAACCTGTTTTCCCAGCACGGGGACCTTGAGTTCTATAAGATAAAGCCATAAACATGTGTATCCGAGTCTTCTATCAAAAGTTACAGCTATTTATATGAAGTTGTACAAAAACGCTTTCTTTCGCCAAGACAGTGCGTTTCTCACTGTTACATGCATTTGAATGGGGAACTCGACCGAAACAAAGTATAGGTTTTCATTATGTGAATAACTTGGAAATCTTAGCTCAAACAGCTGCAAAACCTGTTTTCCCAGCACGAGGACCTTGAGTTCTATAAGATAAAGCCATAAACATGTGTATCCGAGTCTCCTATCAAAAGTTACATTGATTTATATGAAGTTGTACAAAAACGCTTTCTTTCGCCAAGACAGTGCGTTTCTCACTGTTACATGCATTTGAATGGGGAACTCGACCGAAACAAAGTATAGGTTTTCATTATGTGAATAACTTGGAAATCTTAGCTCAAACAGCTGCAAAACCTGTTTTCCCAGCACGAGGACCTTGAGTTCTATAAGATAAAGCCATAAACATGTGTATCCGAGTCTCCTATCAAAAGTTACATTGATTTATATGAAGTTGTACAAAAACGCTTTCTTTCGCCAAGACAGTGCGTTTCTCACTGTTACATGCATTTGAATGGGGAACTCGACCGAAACAAAGTATAGGTTTTCATTATGTGAATAACTTGGAAATCTTAGCTCAAACAGCTGCAAAACCTGTTTTCCCAGCACGGGGACCTTGAGTTCTTTAAAATAAAGCCATAAACATGTTTGCCTGAGTCTTCTATCAAAAGTTACAGCTATTTATATGAAGTTGTACAAAAACGCTTTCTTTCGCCAAGACAGTGCGTTTCTCACTGTTACATGCATTTGAATGGGGAACTCGACCGAAACAAAGTATAGGTTTTCATTATGTGAATAACTTGGAAATCTTAGCTCAAACAGCTGCAAAACCTGTTTTCCCAGCACGAGGACCTTGAGTTCTATAAGATAAAGCCATAAACATGTGTATCCGAGTCTTCTATCAAAAGTTACAGCTATTTATATGAAGTTGTACAAAAACGCTTTCTTTCGCCAAGACAGTGCGTTTCTCACTGTTACATGCATTTGAATGGGGAACTCGACCGAAACAAAGTATAGGTTTTCATTATGTGAATAACTTGGAAATCTTAGCTCAAACAGCTGCAAAACCTGTTTTCCCAGCACGAGGACCTTGAGTTCTATAAGATAAAGCCATAAACATGTGTATCCGAGTCTCCTATCAAAAGTTACATTGATTTATATGAAGTTGTACAAAAACGCTTTCTTTCGCCAAGACAGTGCGTTTCTCACTGTTACATGCATTTGAATGGGGAACTCGACCGAAACAAAGTATAGGTTTTCATTATGTGAATAACTTGGAAATCTTAGCTCAAACAGCTGCAAAACCTGTTTTCCCAGCACGAGGACCTTGAGTTCTATAAGATGAAGCCATAAACATGTGTATCCGAGTCTCCTATCAAAAGTTACATTGATTTATATGAAGTTGTACAAAAACGCTTTCTTTCGCCAAGACAGTGCGTTTCTCACTGTTACATGCATTTGAATGGGGAACTCGACCGAAACAAAGTATAGGTTTTCATTATGTGAATAACTTGGAAATCTTAGCTCAAACAGCTGCAAAACCTGTTTTCCCAGCACGAGGACCTTGAGTTCTATAAGATAAAGCCATAAACATGTGTATCCGAGTCTCCTATCAAAAGTTACAGCTATTTATATGAAGTTGTACAAAAACGCTTTCTTTCGCCAAGACAGTGCGTTTCTCACTGTTACATGCATTTGAATGGGGAACTCGACCGAAACAAATATAGTGTCACGGCGGTGGACGGACTCAGCGCAGACTGAGGTAGCACAGCTCAACGACACTTTATTAATCACACCGGTGCACTATATACACGTGAAGGGGGGGGGAAACACCAGGGTCCCGGGGATCAGTAGGCTGGGGAGACACACTTCTTCGCACTCGCTCTGCTCCTCGTCCAAACAGTCTCCACACAAGCAGCTCAGCTCACTCTCCTACTCACGGGGTCCAGGGGTCACAAAAGGGCTGATCCAGTCAAACGAGAGTTATTCAATATTCCAGCGACGAATAGCTCAGAGCCCCAGCCTTAAGAGCCAGAGAACTGCAATTCGCTCGAGATCAGCTGCAGGTGCGTGGGCCAAGGGCAGGAGTCCAATCAGAGCTCCGCCCAAGCAGACAGGTAGGAGAGACAGAGCGAGAGAAAAACAACAAACACTTGTGGCCACACTGGGCTGGCCGGGGAGGCACAGGGACCATGACAGTACCCCCCCCTCAACGGGAGCCCCCCGGCGACCCACCAGGCTTACCCGGGTGCAGGCGGTGGAAGTCCCGGAGCAGGGCCCTACCCACGACAGCCGACCGGGGCACCCAGGAACGTTCCTCTGGCCCGTAGCCCTCCCAGTCAACCAGGTACTGAAAACCCCGACCCCGGCGGCGGGAGTCCAAGATGCGCGAGACAGCGTAGACCAGCTGGCCACCAACGAGCCGGGGGGGCGGCGGGGGCCTGGAAGGAGGGCACAACGGGCTGGAGACCACCGGCTTGACCTGAGAGACATGGAACACATCATGAATACGCATATTGCGTGGCAGCGCCAAGCGGACGGACGCAGGGTTGATCACAGCACGGACTTCAAACGGGCCGATGAAGTTGGGGGTGAGCTTCCTGGATTCGGCACGTAAGGGCACAAAGCGAGTGGAGAGCCATACCTTCTGCCCCACCACATACTCAGGGGCGGCCGTCCGGTGGCGATCCGCGAGTTCCTTATTCCGTTCCTTCGTCCGGAGTAACGCCGTCCGAGTGGCCCGCCAGGCCCTGCGACACCTGCGGAGGTGATGTTGGACAGATGGGACAGCATGCTCACCTTCAACCATGGGAAACAGAGGTGGTTGGTATCCCAGAGACGCCTCGAAGGGTGACACGCCGGTAGCCGAGGATGTGTGACTGTTGTGAGCATACTCTATCCACGGCAGGTGTTCGCTCCAGATGGCCTGGTTATGAGAGGCGACACAGCGGAGGGCGGCCTCCAATTCTTGGTTGATGCGCTCTGTTTGGCCGTTGCTTTGCGGGTGATAGCCAGATGAGAGGCTCACCGTGGCTCCTATGGCAGAGCAGAACTCCCTCCACACCCGCGACGTGAACTGAGGGCCCCGGTCCGAGACCACGTCCTCAGGGATGCCATGGAGCCGAAAAACGTGCGTGGTGAGGAGTCGGGCAGTCTCCAAGGCTGTGGGGAGCTTAGGAAGCGCAATGAAATGGGCAGCTTTGGAGAATCTGTCAACAACGGTCAATATTGTGGTGTTACCTGCAGACGGTGGCAGACCAGTGATGAAATCCAGAGAGATGTGGGACCAGGGTCGGCTGGGTGTGGAGAGTGGCTGCAGGCGTCCAGACGGATGTTGATTGGAGTGCTTATTTCGAGCACAAGTGGTGCAGGCGGTGACGTACTCCCGTGAGTCTTTAATGAGGGCGGGCCACCAGAAATACCTGCGCAGGAAGGCAGTGGTGCGGTTAACACCCGGATGGCAGGAAAAACGGGCCGTGTGAGCCCACTGGAGCACCCGGGACCGGACAGCCGCCGGAACAAAGAGTCGATCAGGGGGGCCCGTGCCAGGATCAGGGTCGGTTTCTTGTGCCTCCCGGATGAGCTCTTCGATCTCCCACGTAACTGCCCCAATAACGCAGGAAGTAGGCAGAACAGATCCAGGGTCGGACTCCTCTCCGACTGGGGCATATTGCCGGGAAAGAGCGTCCGGTTTAACGTTACGGGAGCCTGGCCTGTAAGTGATGGTGAAATTAAACCGGGTGAAAAACAAAGCCCACCTGGCCTGCCGTGAGTTGAGCCGTTTCGCCGAGCGGATGTATTCGAGATTTTTATGATCGGTCCATACAATGAACGGCTGTGCAGCTCCCTCCAGCCAGTGCCTCCACTGCTCCAGAGCCAGCTTTACGGCCAGGAGTTCGCGGTCTCCGATGTCATAATTCCTCTCAGCTGGGGAAAGACGACGAGAGTAAAAAGCACAGGGGTGGAGCTTACCCTCGAACCGTTGGGAGAGCACGGCCCCTACTCCAGACTCCGATGCATCCACCTCCACAACGAACTGCAGGGAGAGGTCAGGCTGGCGGAGGATCGGGGCGGTGGCGAACCGTTCCTTGAGGCGAGAGAAGGCTTCCTGAGCCAGCTGGTCCCAGTGGAATGGCACCTTGGGTGATGTTAACCTAGAGAGAGGCAGAGCAATTTTACTAAAATCCCTGATGAAACGCCTGTAGAAGTTAGCAAACCCCAGAAAGCGCTGAAGCTGTCGGCGATCGGGTGGTCTGGGCCAGTCCAACACTGCCTGAACTTTTGCCGGGTCAGGTTTCAAGTCCCCTCTGGTGATGATGTAGCCCAGAAACGCCACTGAATCCATGTGGAAGTCACATTTCTCTCCTTTAACAAAGAGCCTGTTCTCCAGCAGGCGCTGCAGGATCTGCCTTACATGGACCTCATGTTCCGCTTTAGATTTGGAGAAGATGAGAATGTCATCTAAGTAGACAAAAGCACATCGGTTAATAAAGTCTCTGAGAACATCGTTAACAAGAGCCTGGAACACGGCTGGGGCATTGGTCAGGCCGAATGGCATCACAAGGTACTCGAAATGGCCTAGGTGAGTATTGAAGGCCGTTTTCCACTCATCCCCTTCACGGATTCTCACCAGATGGTAGGCGTTGCGCAAGTCCAACTTACTGAAGATCGTGGCACCCTGAAGTAACTCAAAAGCAGAAGAAAGAAGGGGCAGAGGATACTTGTTACGAACAGTGATTTTGTTAAGCCCGCGGTAGTCGATACAGGGGCGAAGGGTCTTATCTTTCTTAGCAACAAAGAAAAACCCCGCTCCCACCGGGGAGGACGACGGCCGAATGATGCCCGCAGCGAGAGAGTCAGCAATGTAATTCTCCATAGACTCCCTCTCTGGCTGAGAAATGCTGTACAAACGACCAGAGGGAAGCGGAGCCCCAGGCAGGAGATCAATCGCACAGTCATACGGCCTATGAGGGGGGAGTGAACGCGCCCCATCTTTACTAAACACTTCAGCCAAATCATGATAAACACGCGGAACCGAGGTCAATTCCGGAGGCTCGACCGGCTGGTCAGGCCCTGGAGATGTGGTAGGAGCGGGTGCAGCTTGGAGACAGTTCATGTAGCAGTCGATGCTCCACCCGGTTACTCTCTCTTTCTTCCAATCGATGTGCGGATTGTGTTGGAGCAGCCATGGATAACCCAATACAAGGGGGGTGCGCGGTGCTTGAAACACAAAAAGCTCGATGCGCTCTGAGTGGTTACCCGAGAGAGTAACAGACAGGGGTTCTGTGATTTGGGTTATGTCCGACAAGCGTTGCCCAGACAGGGCTGTGACAGCAAGCGGATCGGGTAGGGCGTGTAGTGTGACGTTTAGCTTTTTCGCCAGAGCTGCGTCAATGAAACTCTGCTCAGCACCTGAATCCACTAGAGCTTGAAGAGAGTGGGTAACATTCTTAATGGTGAGTTTTGCAGGTAACATAAGCCGGGGGAGAGAACTTTTAGTAGTTATATCGCCCACCAGTATTCTCTCAACTACTGGCGAGCGCGCCCTTTTGCCCGTGCGCGGCAGGAAGAGGCAAAATGGCCCTGACGGCCGCAATATAGACACTCACCGGCGGCCATACGCCGTTGACGTTCTGCGGGCGAAAGCTGCGAACGTCCAAGTTGCATGGGCTGCTCCTCCTCCTCAACCTCGCCGTGCTCGCGTGCCGCTCCAGGCCCCGGTGAGGCATCTCTCGGTGGCCGAGGCTGAGCGAAGCGACGTTGCGCGCTTCGCCGTGCACGCAGGCGATCGTCTATTCGGATGCATAGGGACATGATCGCACCTAAAGAGGAGGGTAACTCACGCACCATCAGTTCATCTTTAATCTCCTCGCTCACATTGTTTAGCAGTGCCGTCTTTAATGCTTCCTGCCCCCACCCCGCTTGCGTCGCTAGTGTCCAAAAATCAACTGAAAAATCTGCCATGCTCCGCTTACCTTGCTTCAGATTCATGAGGCGGAGCCCAGCAGCCGCAGCAGTGGAGCCCTTATCAAAAACACTCCGAAACAGAGACAAAAAATCATCATAAGTAATGTCGGGACTAGCGCTCAGCACGGCTTGTGCCCAGGTCAGCGCACGATCTCGTAGTAACTGAACAAAATATGAGATCTTACTCCCGTCGTTAGAGAAGGCATGAGGCCGCTGGCGAAACTGGAGAGAGCACTGCATAAGAAAACCTGCACACTTCCCTACATCCCCTGAAAACAGCTCAGGTGTGGGGAGATGAAACTCACACACAGCCGGGACCGGAACCGGTGAGGCAGCACTTACTGCGGAGCTTGATGACGCCTGGGCGGGTTCGCTGGTAGGCGAGGGTTCCGGCAATGGAGTGCGCTGAGCAGCTGCTAGCGTTAAGGCAGCGACATTCTCGCTGAGG
>NW_024584728.1:0-13122 GCF_018398535.1 Haplochromis burtoni
GGGCTCGAACCAGCAACCTTCCGATTACAAGATGAAATGCCAAGTCTTGAGCCACGATCACTCAAGAGAAACTAGTAATATTAAACTATTGTCACACCTGACTAACTGCATTCTAGAGGGAGATGGTGGTTTATAAAAGATTAGAATATATCCAATCTACAACACATGCATTTCAGAGAAATCTTTAATATGCTTTCTCTATTGTCTGTTATTTGAATGCTGCTATGACAACTTAGTTTCCCTCTGGGATTAACAAAGTTTATCTGATGTGATCTGATTTGGGAACAGCAATACTCAAAGCGGTATAACTCCTGCTGGACACTGTGCTTAGCGCTTTCTGGGTCTTGATGAACTACCCCAGAAGAAATTGGGAGAAGAAGTGAGCCAGAGGACAGCAAAATACAGCTAATGCAACTCAGTTTCCCTTGTCTCTCATGCATAGAAAGAAGATTTGCCATGAGTGAGTGTTTATATTTTGGTTAGAGAGGATATTTAATTGATTCCTGACCACCGTGGCCAAAACACAAATGCTGGCAGAAAAGGTGGAGATACTAGTGGATCAAGTCAACAACAACTCTTATGTTTTCAGCCCAGATAAGCTTTGGTAAACTAACTCACTCTCTTCAGGCTCTTGTGAATTCCAGCACTGAGGAAATGTTTTTAAACTTGGCTCTGGCCACTGAATTAGGAAAACCCCATGGAAGATCTTTCTGAGACCCTGAAGGTATCAACTTGAAATGGCGTGTGTCTCACTGACATTAGAATAGAATAGAATAATCCTATAATTGGTCCACAAGGGGAAATTTGGTTGTAACAGCAGCAAAAAACCACACATACAAACAGGACAGGACACAGAACAGAAATTACCACAATTTTTACAGAAAAAAAAGTAGTCAAAGATAAAGTCAAATTTATTTATATAGCACATTAAAAACAGCAAATGTTGACCAAGGTTCTGTACAATTAAGAAAATCAACAGAAATAAAAACATAGGAAGACATGATAAAAGTTAAGAAAAAGAATAATAAAATTAGAAGATTTGAGTAAGAAGCAAGATAAATAAATGTAACACAAACTCATTCTGATTTAAAAGCCATAGAGTAAAAGTGGGTTTTAAGACTTGTTTTAAAAGTGTCCAATGTTGGAAAGGTCCTGATGTGAAAGGGCAGTTTGCTCCATAATTAAGGAGCAGTCACAGCAAAGGCCTGATCTCCTCTGTGCTGTAATCTGGACCTCGGGACAGCCAGGGGCAACTGATCCACAGACCTCAGTGGTCTTGCAGGAGTGTACCAATTTAAAAGATCAGAAAGGTATGAGGGTGCTAAAGGGTACAAAGTCGCAGAGGTCACAGGGACCAAACACAATCACCTCTGTTTTCTGTTCATTTAGGTTAAGAAAGTTTAAAGCCATCCATGCCTTAACATCCTCCAAATATTCTAGCAAAACCTTCAGGGGACTCACAGATTTACTTTTCAGTGGCAGGTAAATCTGTGAGTCATCTGCATAACAATGGGATGAGATGCCATGTTTTTTAAAAATTGAACCCATAGGGAAAGCCTATTCAAATGGCGGCCCGCTGGCCACATGTGGCCCAGAAGCAACCTCAAAGTGGCCCTGCCTGTGGTCCTGGCAGAAATGCAGAGAAAACACAAAAATGAATGCTAGTAGCCTAGCAATATTTAACTCACAATGCATCGTGATGTTGTAAACATATTAAAGTATCATTATAATGTATGAGACAACAGCATGTATTTTTCGATCCAAAAGTGTAAAATTGACAATAAAAACCATGGGTTTAACCCTACCTGGACAGGACTGCCTGAAAAAAAAAAACATCTGGCCCAACTAACCTTTTAGTTGAATAGCCATGCCATAGGGAGCATGTAAACTGAAAAGAGAACTGGGCCAAGAATGGACCCCTGGGGGACCCCACAAGAAAGTGAGGTTCTAAAGGATGATGTATCCCCCAGTCTAACAGAAAAGCTTCAGTTGGACAGGTAAGATTTAAATCATTCTAATGCAATCCCTTTGAATCTGACACAGTGTTCAAGCTGAGAGATAAGAATCCTATGATCTACGGTATCAAAGCCAGCACTGAGGTCTAATAGTATTAAAATGGCAGAATCTCCCAAGTCAGTAAAAGTTAAAAGGTCATTTAAAAACATAAAAGAGCAGTTTCAGTGCTGTGGGGTGCTTTAAAACCAGACTAAAATACTTCACTAATGCCATTTCTATCTAGAAAGGTCTGGAGCTGAAGAAGGACAACTTTCTCAAGGACTTTAGAAAAAAAAGGCAATTTAGAAATTGGTCTGTAGTTGGATAACACTGCTCCGGGTTTTGTTTTTGAAGAATAGGTTTCACCACAGCATGTTTAAAGTCGGCAGGGACACACCCAGACCGAAGACTGCTATTGACAATAGACAGCAAACACATACCCACAGTGTCAAAAACATATTTTAGTAAATGAGATGAAACAATATTTAGAGTAGATGTTGTGGGTTTCAAGTAGCTGACTACTTCAATCAGTAATGAAAAGGACACGGGCTCAAAGTGGTCAAGAGCAACTGAAGCTGGTGTTTGAACAGATGGGTCGGTAGCAGGAGGGATAATATAAGACCTGATATCTGTGACCCTATTACTGAAGTTTTCGCATGTTACTTTCGATGTTACATGGGGAGTGGCAGTAGGTGGATTAATGAGTTAATAATGCTAAATAAAATATGAGGTTTGTGACAATTATTAGACACAATCATAGAGAAATATTTGTTTTTGCTGCTCTTACGACCTTAGATTCTCTAAGTACATCAAACGATACCTGAAGTCTGTCCTTTTTCCATTTTCGCTCAGCTTTTTTTAAATTTTTTTTTTTTTTTGCCTGTCCCATTTGGCTCTTTTGCCATCAGAATTGTTGTCTAAAGGCAAAGAAAGATGCCCAACGGATTTACTTTACCAAATTGACCATCCCAGCCTTGCCGTAATGGTCCATTTGATTCACCTTTTATTGTTTATTTTATTTTCACTTACTGAATACGGGACAGACTTGACTGGGGGAAAGAAGGGGAGAAAGAAAGAGGGAAAGAGAAACAGCTGAGAAGAGGGACGGGGAGAAGGGCAAAAGACAAAAACCAACAGAACGGGCAGAAAAAAAAATAAGAAAAAAAATGCATATATCAATCACCTGGATCACCTGCTGAGAAAGAAAAAAGAAAACAAGAAGAAGAGAACAAGAGTAATAGAATAAACAACATCACAATGATATATGGGAATATGACAGTAAATACTAAATATTAAACATTATTGTGCAGCACATAAGATCAACAGAACACAGTGTGCTTTGAGGTAGGAGCCAAAAAGGAAGACCAACAGAGGGGCAGCCGCGCCACTGTCCCAGAAAGAGCTGAGGAGAGTCCCAGATGAGGGCTCACTCAGCAGCCGCGGAGCAGAAGCCAGGGGGAGTTGCAGTGACGCGCCCGTGAGCTCCGCCGGCAGCCAGCCGTGCCTGAGTGACCACCTCCGAAGTGGCCCGAGCGAGCCCCAGGCTCCAGGCCCCGATAAGCGGCCGCCAAGGAGTGAGCCGGTGTGTACCTGGACGCCCATCCCCGGACACAAAGAACCACCAACGCACCGATGTCTGAGGGAGTCCGCCACTGGCAGGGGAAGTGGTGGTGGGGGGAGATAGGCCTCCAAACCTTGGAGGGCCTGAGATGTCCCCAGAGAGGTGGCGTCTGACACCCAACCTGACATATAGACACAGACATACAGGCACACACATATACAAACATCCATTCCCACCCTCATGCTCTTATATGCACTTACTCCACACTCAACCAACGTGGAGACAGACATAAAGAGACGCTGTACACACGATCACACTCCCCAAGCGTACTCAGCTTTTCTACACACCTTTCTGAGTTCTGTGGTATCATTATTCAACCAAGGCTGGGTTTTAGGTTTTAGACACCTGGTTGTGAGCGGAGAAATGGAATTGAGCATTTCCAAACAGGTTGAATTAAACAGAGAATGTAGGCTGTCAGTGGTTAAGTAAGAAGAACCTATTAGAAAGTAAGGCATGATTAGAATTTTATAAGAACAAACAAAACGATCAGCTGTATCTGAGGTAATCATGCGAGATCAGCATTTGGGTACATCAGGTCTGACAGGCTGACGTGAAAGAGGGAACTCAAATATAACAGGCATGCAGTCAGAGAAATTAATGTTGCATATTTCAGTGTCACAGAAAGTCAGTCCACTAGACAGTACAGGATCCAAGGTATGTCCATGTTCATGTGTTGGGCCTTTAACTGACTGAACAAGATTAAAAGAGTTTATAAGATTTAACAAGTCATTAGTCAGCGGTGCATTTAAGCAGCAAATGTGGATATTAAAATCCCCTACGATTAAAACACGAGATAGTTACAGTCTGGAGGTACAAGCTCAGAAAGCGGGCTCAACTAGCCCAAGTTTAGTTTCTGTCACCAGAAGAAAATCCAGGTGTCAAGTGGTAAAGAAGTCATTCAAAATAAAGGTCTCATTTGCTAGCGACCTAGCATTAACCAGAGCCAACACAGGGTTGCTTGCCGACTGGGATGTTTGACCTAGAGGACGGGGATTCTGGTGATCCACTCCACCTCTGCGAAGACGAGGTGAAAGATGCTGTAAAAGCTGGACACTGAGATGCGGGGCCACAGGTACAATCCATCATTGAACCGATTCCAGGGATCGCCAGGAGATGAACAACTTGATGTCTCTGGCAAGTTTCAGAAGAGTGTGAGGATTAGTCATCTGTGATGCAGCCTTGCAGGTTTTGAATTTTACCTATACAGCGCCCCGTTTCCCTCGCCTTCTTTTGTCTTGAGATTGTCTTCAGGCTGTTCCAAACCCCTCTGATGTTGTCCTGTTCCAGCTGCTCTTCCATCTTCCTCCTGTAGTTTTCCTTCCCTTGCCTTATTTTCCATTTCAACTTCTTCTGGACAACTCTCAGCTCCTGTTTGTCTCCAGATCTACAGGGTCACTTCTTCTCCTTGAGGAGAGCCTTTATTTCAGGATTTATCCACGGCTTGTTGTTGGAAAAACACCGTACCTTTATGATTGGTACGGTGTTGTCCACACAGAAGTTCATGTAATTCATAATGCGATGCTGTTGAGGTCATCCGCCAGGGGGCTGCAGAGGTTGTCCCACACAGTAGAACGGAAACAGTCCCTCAGGGCCTCTTCAGTCTCTGCCGACCATTTCCTTACTGTGCGTTTCACAACTGGCTCTCTGTGTACTAGAGGTTTATACACAGGCTGGAGATGAACCAGGTTGTGATCTGAGCCCCCCAGGGGAGGAAGAGGTGATGAGCTGTATGCCTCCTTGGTGTTGGCATACAATAAGTCCAATGTTTTATTGTCTCTAGTGTGGCAGGTGACATACTGGGTGAAGGTGGGGAGAGTGAAGGACAGGGAGATGTGATTAAACTCCACAGACATACACAGCTATCACAATAACATATGTGAACTCCCAGTATGGTCTCATGCTAACCGCTAGCAGCTCAATGTCCTTGCAGCATAGCGTCTCTTTGATAGATAAATGCCCAGAGTTACACCATCCATCGTTCACAAACACAGCCAAACCCCCTCCTCTCTTCTTACCACTCTCCATTGTTCTGTCTGCCTGGATCAGATGGAAACAGTCTATGTTTATGTGTGAGTCCGGAGTTAGCGCAGTTAGCCACGACTCAGTGAAGCACATCACGCTGCACTCTCTGTAGCTCCTCTGATGTTGGGTTAGAGCCGCCAGTTCATCCACTTTTTTGGGGAGCGATCTCACGTTCCCCATAATAATAGATGGAATTGCTGGCCGGTACCTCCTAACCTTACTGCGACGCCCGATCCCAGCCCGTGTACTGCGTCTCTTCCTCCTCACCTCGCGGGGGTTGTTGGCTCGCTCGGCGGCAGGCAGCACAGTGGAGGCCTCGAGGGCTAACAGCTGATCCCTACCGTAAACAACAGGAGATCTACCTTTTCGGAGCCATGATAACAGGGTTCTTGTTGATCGGAGCTGGCTTGGCCCTGGCTTATCGAAGATTAAAGAAAGCGGAATCGGCTGATCAAAACCCCACTAGGCTGCCCGCTGTGATTGAAACGATGGGACGAGTCGTGAGTTCTCAAAATGGGCTCATTGAGCCCAGCACGGATAAGATCTTGGAGAAGATTGAGGCTGCTGTGAGCACTCAGAATAAGACCTCTGAGCGAAAATTGGATTACATCTTGGAGAAGCTCACGGCGGACATGAGTTCTCAGAATTTGCTCTTTGAGCGCAAGACTGATAACATCATGGAGAAGCTCACGGCTCTCCAACGGGAGATTGAGAGACCAGTGTCGGACTGCTAGAACAGCTTTGAAATGCGTATGATTTGTTCGCACTAAAGTAAAAACCACCATCATTTCATGCGGCTACCACTTCGGCGCCAGCTGTGGTTTCAAGGCTGGAGCTGAACAAAAACACCCTGATAACGACTGTGCACAGACTGTTCTTCCTATCCTACGCAAGGCCACCTGGGTTGGCTGGAAGACTGTTTACTTAGCCTGGCAGGGCGAAGGACACTGTCTCAGCTGAACTCTGGACACACACACACACAAACACATACACTGATACACACACACACACATACATATGCAGATATCCTTTCCCGGAACCAACTCCTCCTGCCATGCTTAAATCCCCGTCGATGGAGACAGTGGCTCAGCTGGAGGCGCGAAGAATCGCAGTGTCTGCGACCACTGTTGTACAATGGCGTACCCCCGCCCTTATGTTGCTGGTCTGTGTTTCATGGCGTATAGTGTGATGATATCTGTGCTCTTTATGTGCTATGGAGTTTTTTTTGTGTTTTCTCCTCATGATGACTCAGAGTCATCATGAGGATGACCTTTTTTTCTCTCCTGACCTTGCCCTTATATGTTATATATTTCACTGTCTACCCCTCCTTTTTTTGCTGCCTAGCCTGACCTGTCTCCCCATTGTAAGTCTGTATATTGTATGTATTGTCTGTATGGTCATCTAGGTCTGTCATCTCAGCTACAGGCAACTGCAACTGACAAATAAAGCTTATCCTTATCCTTATGATCTGAAACATTTAAGTGTCAGAAATATGCAAAAAATCTCTAGAATATTTTGTATCACCCCCATAGAGCAATTTGTTTTCAACTGGTTCACTAGAGTTTCTAAAAATGCAAGAAAGGTGTGTGAGGTGTGTTCAAGATGGCGCCGGTGTGTTCAAGATGGCGCCGGTGTGTGTGGCTTTCCATCTGTCACTGCCAGTGTTATGTTTGTTTGTGTTGATTCTATTGACTATTGTAATAAATGCCAACTCTCTCTTGGTGTATGATCGCCAAACTCTAGTGGATCTCCGACCTTCTGCCAACGATTGGGCAAACTATCTTTTCTTTCCAAAATTCTTGAAAAGGTAGTTCACACCAAATTAATGGCCTTCCTGGTGCTTTAGAGGATTTCCAATCTAGTTTTAAACCCTTTCATAGCACTGAATCAGCCCCTTTAAATGTTTTTAATTACATATTTTTAGCCACTGAGGCTGGGGACTATGTTGTTCTAGTGCTTTTAGATTTAACAGCTGCTTTGATACCGTGGATCATGCCATTTTACTCTCTTCTTTGGAGCACTGGGTGGGCATTAGGGGCACAACACTGGAGTGGTTCAGGTCCTACTTGGCGGGGTGAACTTTCTGTGTCAGTCTCGGTGACCATGTGTCGTCCTCCACTCCTCTCTTGTGTGGTGTCCCACGGGGCTCAGTTCTTGGCCCCCTCCTCTTTTCTTTATATGTGCTTCCTCTTGGTTCTGTACTGAGAAAGCACGGCATTGCATTCCACTTTTATGCTGATGACTGTCAGATCTATGTCCCTCTAAAGAAAAAAGGCACATACTCCACACAGCCATTAATTCAGTGTCTCGATAACATTAAGGCTTGGATATCTCTTAACTCTTTAAAATTCAATGATAAAAAGACTGAGGTGATGGTTTTTGGTGGCCCCACTGAGACCCCCAATGTGTATTTAGATACCTTGGCCCAGTATGTTAAACCAGCTGTCACAAACCTGGGGGTCAAAGTGGACTTTGATCTGAAGCTTGACAATCAGATTAAGGCAGTGGTAAAATCAAACTTTTTTTTAGCTCAGACAGCTGGCAAAAATAAAGCCAATTCTTTCACGGCAGCACTTTGAGACAGTGATCCACGCCTTTGTTAGCACTTGGCTGGATTACTGTAATGCGCTTTATATAGGGGTCAGTGCTTCATACATTACTCATCTACAGAGGGTGCAAAATGCCGCAGCTCATCTTTTAACTGGCACTTGAAAGTTTCCCCTATTTTAGCTTCACTTCACTGGCTGCCCCTTTCTTTTAGGATTCAGTTCAAAATTCTTTTATTTGCTTTTAAAGCTCTCCATGGCCAAGTCCCATCTCATCTCTCTGAGCTGCTACAGTCTTATACTGTACATCCACCCGCTCTCTCAGGTCAGCTGATCAGCTGCTCCTGAATGTAACCATGGGCGTAAACTTAGAGGACATTGTGCTTTTGCTGTAGCAGCTCCTGAACTGTGGAGTGATCTCCCTTTAGAGATTAGACAGGCTTCCTCCCTACCTGTTTTTAAGTCTCTCCCGAAAACCCACCTCTTTACCCTGACCTTTGACACCACGTGAAATGTTTGTTTTTTATTTTTAAGTTGTGTTTTATTTGTTTTTAGTTGATCCCATGCTGTTTTATCTTGTTTGTTTAATATAGAGCTGTTTTAATTTTTAATGTTTACGTATTATGTGTTTTATTTTTTTATTTATTTTATTTAATTTTTTACTTATTTTCTGTACAGCACTTTATCCTGTGCTGGGTATTTTAAAGTGCTTTATAAATAAAATTGGATTGGATTGTGTTACAGAATAAATATACAGGGAGTGCATAATTATTAGGCAAGTTGTATTTTTGAGGAATAATGTTATTATTGAACAACAACCATGTTCTCAATGAACCCAAAAAACTCATTAATATCAAAGCTGAATGTTTTTGGAAGTAGTTTTTAGTTTTTTTAGTTTTAGCTATTTTAGGGGGATATCTGTGTGTGCAGGTGACTATTACTGTGCATAATTATTAGGCAACTTAACAAAAAACAAATATATACCCATTTCAATTATTTATTTTTACCAGTGAAACCAATATAACATCTCCACATTCACAAATATACATTTCTGACATTCAAAAACAAAACAAAAACAAATCAGTGACCAATATAGCCACCTTTCTTTGCAAGGACACTCAAAAGCCTGCCATCCATGGATTCTGTCAGTTTTGATCTGTTCACCATCAACATTGCGTGCAGCAGCAACCACAGCCTCCCAGACACTGTTCAGAGAGGTGTACTGTTTTCCCTCCTTGTAAATCTCACATTTGATGATGGACCACAGGTTCTCAATGGGGTTCAGATCAGGTGAACAAGGTGGCCATGTCATTAGTTTTTCTTCTTTTATACCCTTTCTTGCCAGCCACGCTGTGGAGTACTTGGACGCGTGTGATGGAGCATTGTCCTGCATGAAATTCATGTTTTTCTTGAAGGATGCAGACTTCTTCCTGTACCACTGCTTGAAGAAGGTGTCTTCCAGAAACTGGCAGTAGGACTGGGAGTTGAGCTTGACTCCATCCTCAACCCGAAAAGGCCCCACAAGCTCATCTTTGATGATACCAGCCCAAACCAGTACTCCACCTCCACCTTGAGTTGGACTGGAGCTCTCTGCCCTCCTCTCTGAAAAGGATGATGTGGACAAAATACTCATTTGCCTAATAATTCTGCACTCCCTGTATATTCTTAGTGCTTATTTTCTGATTATATTGTTTTATGTATTTTAATAATAAAGGCCTGTATAAAGGCCAGCTGTGAGAGAGAACTAGGTCAGAGGGGACAGGTCGCCTTAGCAACAGAGGCTTAAGTTAGTGGAAGTTTAAGAAACAGGAAGTTTAGTGCAGAGCTGCAGAGGCATATTAATCAAATACAGGAAACCAGACAGAAAAAGCGGAACTAGTAACACAGAAGGAGTTGTTTTTATCGAAACTGTGTGACGTGTAAAGGACCAAAATAACACCTATATGAGACACATTTTTGGCTTCTAATGGTAGAGATTTTGCAACTGGCTTTGGGCTGTGCAGGTCTCTCTCTTCTGGAAGATGAATAAATAAAAAAAATTATGAATATCTTGACTAAATGAGTCGTGTTCTCTCTATTCAGTAAAAGAATGACAAGAATCAGATTTAATAATTGGAAAACAAAAAACCATAAATACATCATTTGTGAAAACAGCAAGAATTATTTTTTATGAACACACCTGATTTGGATGACTGGATTTGCTATGTACTCAGAAAAAATCTTATGTCTGCTTCAGTTTTAAAAGGATGACATTCTTTAACAAAATCACTCTGCAGTGTTGAAACCCACAGCTCTTTCAAACACCCTCTGAGCATCATCAGCAAGCTTATTAAGAGAAAACATCAGAAGTTTGTAGGGGGTGATATAAGAGAGACTCATTGCTGCTGGGCTCCCAAATTTTGGAATGGATCTCGAACGATCCTTTACTGCCAATAACGCAGCTGTAACTGTAAGAGTGATCAACACCTTCATGATGAGATATTTGTCAGTTTCTACTCCAGCTAATGGCGACTTGATGACAGCACACAGATCCATGTAGGTCACTCCTGATGTGACAGCAAGTTTTTTAAGTGATGGCTTATCAAGAAAAAACCCCTGTACACAACCTCTGACAAATGCAGCCATCAAGCTCAGATCAACAGCAGCAGAAACTGCAGCAACTGGAACAGCTCCTGCAGCTGCAGACAGCAGAGTGAAGAACTTTAACTTAGTCAGAAAAGCTTCTTTTTTTCCGTTGTTGATCTCCAGGCTGATATTCTGCACAGGCAATAGCAGAACATGTTTCTTGAGTTCAGGAAGTTCTCTGTCGAAGGTTTCTTGTAAGAGAGAGAAGTCATACAGGTGGGGATGAAAGCTGGACACCAGGAACACCTGTGGAGACTCGATGCCTTGTTCTTTAAGACCTGTGTTAAGTAAAATACAGAGATATGTTTAACTTGATGATTATGATCATAAAGCAGATTTTTCTCATTTCTGTTACATGAAAAAAATCCTACAAACAATACTCCTTCCTTCCAATACTTCCTACTGTGGCTCAATAAAACCTCAACTCTGACACAAAGAATGCCAATTTGTAGAATCTGTAGTTTAACATGTAAATAAGCATGAACACATCTTTTTGGTGTTTATTTTAATACTGTAAGATCATTAAAAGAGACACTCACCTTGAACACAATCTTCCCTCATTTGGGTAAGAGTCCTCTCTTCACTGAAGTCTTTCTTTCTTTGTGCAGCTTTTATGTTGTTATCAATCTTTGTGCGAACAAAGTAGAAATTTTTCTTCATTTTTTGAATCTCCTTTGCGAGTTTCACATCATTTTCTCTGAAGCGATCAGCTGAGATGATGATAAAGAAGTCAAACTTCTCAAATCCAACAAGCTTTAAGTACTCATCCGCTGGAAATTTGGTGCTGCCGATTCCAGGAAGATCCGAGAAAGTAACATTGGGATATTTTGGATGAGGGTACACTGAGGTGGTATCTACAACATCAGCTCCCCCATCTTTATCTTTTATGCCTCTAAAGGCTTTTAGAAAGGATGATTTGCCTGCATCACATTCTCCTGTGATAGCAATATTTAATGGAATATCATTATTTTCTAAATATGTTTTAATCTTTGCAGCTGCTGCAGCAGGATCATTGTTCTTCAGATCACTTTTAACTGAAGCAAATAGATCCTCCATGCTGATCCTTAAACAAAAGCAGAAAAAGTCGTTTAAGTTGCTGCACTTGACTTTGATAAGTCATCAATAGTCAGATGTGATTTTAATCTTATATTTCTTCTTCTCTGTTTCAAGCTGCTTGGTCACATTTTCAGATTCACAGAAACAAAGAGATTCTAAGCCTACAGAAACTTCCTCTGAAGGAGCCGATTTGAGGATTGTTAGGATCTTCAAACTGTGGGATATCTTTAATGTGTCAAATGGTTCATTCCAATAAAGGGGAGGCACTTATTCCAATAAATAAGTGCCTCCCACCTGACCACCTCAGAATCAGTAGGGTTTTTTTTGTTTGTTTTTTTACAAGCAGGGGTAGGCAACCTTTCTGATGACGAGTGCCATCTAAAATTTCCTCAGTAGTCAATGTGCCATATGACTGCATTAGCAAGAAATGTAATAATACTCTGTGTTAACAGTTACACACTATATAGAACAACTTTATAGAATTGTATATTTGTTCGCAGATGTTGGCAGCAATCAGCGAATAGTTATCAGCTATTTTGAAAAAAAAAAAGACACTTTTTATCCATAACAGCAAATGAACTGTACAACAGAAAATACAAATGCTATTTATGGTCTCCTCACAACAATGATAAGAGAAATAAACTGGGCCAATATGGCATGTTTGTTAATACAGAGATACACATGTTAATGTGATCTCTGGTCTCCCACTCAGAGACACAGGTCTCCGAGTGTCCAGCATTCAGACGGCTACCTGAGGACACTCGTGTGAGAGAAAATCTGCTCACACAGATATGTAGAGCCAAATACTGTCAATAAGGCCTCTGCAATGTTCTGAAGACAGTTAAACTTGTCAGGTAGTGATGTCCACCAGGTGAACATGCAGCTCCATGAACACGCACGCAGAGACCAGCCCACCAGGTATTATAGGAAAAGCCATAAAGCCTTTGAATGAAAACAGACACTGTTGTGACAGTGATGTACAGTCTTGTTGGTATATGTATAATTTCTATACATTTTACATCAGATAAAATCTTTGGTTGTAAAATTCAGATAATTATTTTTTAAAAGCGAGACTTTTTAAATAAGAATAAGAAAGAAAAGTATTTCTTCATCACTGATTGAAGAAAATAAGAACAACCCCAGGTTTCTCTTCAGCACTGTAGCCAGGCTGACAAAAAGTCAGAGCTCTTTTGAGCCAACCATCCCTTTAACGTTAACTAGTAATGACTTCATGAACTTCTTCACAAATAAAATTTT
>NW_024584729.1:0-11583 GCF_018398535.1 Haplochromis burtoni
GTAATTAATCTTTAATCTTTCTTGTTCTTATATTCTTCTGATTATGCAGTTTATCCCTGTTGATTCAGGTTTATTTTAGGGTATTTAGTTTACTTTAGCTTTTCTCATTCTGTCTTGTCCTCAGTGTCTTGTCTCCATTTTAATGTACCTCCTTGTGTCACTCTCTCGCTCTGTCTTGCTCACTTTGCCTCTCTGTGTGACCCTCATTCTCTCTCTCTTTCTCTCTCTGTCTATCGCTCTCCCTCTCTCGCGGTCTCTCTCTATTTCTCTCGCTCTGGGTATTACTCATATCTCTGTGTTTTGTCTCTCTTACCTGTTCCCATGTTCCTCTCTTTTTGTGTTTCGTCCTTGTCTCTCTAGTCTGTCATGTTGCAGTGTTCCCTAATCCCTGTCCTAGTGTGACGTTCATATGTTCGTGCTACTTGCTGTTTTATTTCGATACTCCTTGTCTCTCATTATATCTTATTTGTTTCTGCTGTGTTTCCCAGCTGTCTCCACTCGTCTATTCTTCCCCTTGTGTATAAATTTTCTCAGTAGCCTCTCGACCCTTGTCCGATTCTCTTCTCATGAGTTTTTGTGTCTCTCAGGGTCCATGTCCCTAGTATTTTCCCAGTTTAGTTTATTTGTTTGTTTGTTTGGTTGTTTGGTTGGGGGATTTTTTTAGTACCTTAATGTTCAGCCTAAATAAACAGCTCGCTTTTTGCTAAGTAGTTCCTTTTCTCCTGTGTTTGGGTCTTCTCACCACCTCACACATTCTGCAGCCACAGGTCCAGACAAATTAGTTAATCTGTGCTACATAGTAGAAGTGTGCTTAAATTAAAAACAGTAAACAGAAAAAAATTCCAATTAACCAATCACATCTTCATGGATAAACCAGCTGACATATAACAGGTTTGTACTGGTTAATTGGTTAAGTCACACCCAAGTAAATAGGTCATTAATGGTGAAGACAGAGTGAGGACACATAATCCCCACCTGTCTTAAAATAATACATGCATGACATACATCAGATTACAAAGAAAAGCATTTAATGAAAAAGAAGTCAGTGCAGTCATTAGATTAAAAAGCAAGAGGATATCATCACATGGAAAAACATTTGTGGAAAGGTCCTCATTTATCAATGGAGAACTATGAAGTGTCAGCTTGCTTCCTTGCAGCAATGGTGGGATATTGGTAAAATAGAAATTCAGCAGTTCTGTGTTCAATACGCATAAGTGAGATGGTAAAATCTATATAAAAAATTAGAGACTGATGTAGTGGATCTTCAAAATTTGAGTGAGTCCACAGGAGATCGAGACCATTTTCAGGCACTCAAAAGTAAAAACGCTGTTTTGGGTGATGTGCTAGGGTTTAGAGCACAGGCCGCCCTGGTCCATTCATGTTTTCAAATTTTGCTGAAATGGATGCTCCCTCAGAATTCTTCTTTAGTTTGGAAAAAAACAATGGACAGAATTGCCGTATTCACTGTATTCAATCTGAGGATGGGAAAGAGCTGACTGAACCCACTGATTTACAAAAAAATGTCACGATCCTGGGTCTTATGACCCAGTGTTTTGAGTTTTAGTTCATTTTGATGTTTATAGTATGTTTAAGCTCATTAGGTCTCCTATGTTCATTTGCTTATTAGTTCCCCCTTGTGTTTCCAACCCATGTTAAGTCTCCCCTGCTCTTCATGTGTTTCATGTCTGTGTCTTACGTTGTCAAGTTCTGGTTGTCATGTCTGCGTCTCATTATGTTTCCTATTTTATTTTGAAGAGATCTTGTGTTTTTATATTATGGTTTATGTTTTGAGTCCTTTGTTGTACTGTTTCTTGTTTCCCTAGGTCTCAGTTATGGTTATCATAGGTTTAGTTCTTTGGCTTTGTAATATGGCTTCCCTGTGTTCCATGTTATGTCTACTGTGACGTTTTTGTACCATGTTTCAGGTTCCTATGTTCTGTCTCCCCAGTTGCTGTTAAGTTTACATGTCTAGAGTTCAGTCAGTGTGTTTCCTGTTTTACTTTGAAGGTCCGTGTCTCATGTCAGTGTTTCTAGTTTTGCTTCCCTTGTCTGGTCCAGCCTGATTACTCCCAGCTGTGCTCTCCTTCTGTGTCTCATTCCCTCGTGTATTTAAGCCCTATGTTTCTCTTTGTCAGTGTTGTAGTCTCCCTCATGGCTGTGTTTCCATGTGTGTCAGTTTATCCATGTCCCAGTTTAGTTTTCCCATGCCATTTTGCAATAAAGCAGCTTTTTGAGTTTAATTTTGTTGTCGTGAGTTTTGCGTTTGGGTCCTTCTCCTGCCTGTACACAGCCGAAACATGACAAAAAGGCTGTTGATTATTTTTCAAAGATGTATGTCAGCGAGTTTAGAGAAGATTCCGTAGCTAGTGAAGAGTTTCTCAGTAACTTGCCAGAGGTCTCAGAGCAAGACAGTATCGTCTTGGAGCCTGCCTCAACTCTGCAAGAACTGCAGGAAGCTTTGTCGAGTATGGAAAATGGTAAAGCTCCTGGAATAAAGTTAAAAGGTAAAAATCATACGCCTTGGAGAGAACATTTTAAGGTTGGTTTTGATGTGACACCTGTATGGGGGATGCTGTACAAGCCACCATTAACTAAGAACACAGGTGATTTAGAACAACACGCAGCAACACTACACATGAGCGGGAGGAGGGAGTATGGGGTCTTCACACACCCCCGTTCTCTCCTAGCCATGGGGGCGGGGGGCTGGGAGGAGATGTTAGCTGTCCGATTGGCCTCCCTGCTGCTGCGGAGCCTGGGACGGTCTGCTTGCCTCCACCCCGGGGGGAAGGGTAACATCTCTTGGGTCTGGGTTCTGTTTCCCCCTCTGGGGGCGAGGGTACCTGGACCCGGGGTATAGAGTATGTTTGGGGAGTGTGATTGTGTGTACATGTCCATTTATGTCAATCCTTACGTTGGGTGAGTGCTGAGTGTTTGTATATGTGTGCATGAGGGTGGGAATGCATGTTTGTGTCTGTGTGTGCCTGTTTGTCTGTGTCTATATGTCAGGTCGGGTCTTAGACTCCACCTCTCTGGGAACTCCCAGGCCCTCCATGGCCTATCTCCCCTCACCACACTCCCTGCCGGTGACTGATGCCCTCAGGGGTCGGTGCATTGGTGGTTCTTGGTGTCCGGGGCTGGGCGCTCAGGTATGTACCAGCTCACTCCCGGTGGCTACCTGGCGGGGCCTGGCGCCTGTTGCTCAGTCAGGCCTCCTCCGGGGCGGGGGCCCTCGGGCCTCCGGCCTGCGGCTCGGTTCACTCTGGCACAGCTGGCTGCCGGCAGAGCCGGCGGGCACGCCGGTGCAGCCCCCTCTAGCTTCTGCTCGGTGGCTACTGGGTGACGCCTCGTCTGGGGATCCTCAGCCCTTCCCATGAGGGCAGCACGGATGCCCCTCCGGTGGTCCTCCTTGGGCTCTCGCACTCTGGGGCCTCTGGATGTCTGGGGCCTGGATCTCCTCCATGCCTGCTTCATGCCCTGGGGGACGGGGCTATGGCTCGCTACATCCTCTTGCAGACCATTACATGTGGAAACCATTAGAATACAAGCACGCTGATCCACACAGGTGTGCACTGTTCGTAGACTTAGATTACACCTTTCTTAGCTGCTACTTCAAAACACATTGTTCGCTGTCTGTCCTGCGTGCTGCACAACAACATTGAATATTTAGTATTTACTGCTGTTTACACTTAGCTAGATTAATGCGATGGTGTTGTGTTTAGTATGTTGCTTTGTTTTTTTGCTTGTTTTCTATTCTTCTTCTCTCAACAGGTGATCCAGGAGATTTTTTTTCTTCCCCCCTTTCTCACTGTCCCTCTCCCCTTCTGTTTTTCTTTTCCTTCCTCTTTCTTTCTCCCTTTCCTATCCCTCACTCATGTCTGTCCCGTCTGTAACATCTGAAAATAAAATATAATAAATAATAAAAACAAAGGTCGATCAAATGGACCAATACAGCAATGCCACGATGATCCATTTGGCAAAGTAAATCCATTGGGTATCCTTGTTGGTCTTCAGACAACAATTCTGATGGCTAAAGAACCAAATGGGACAGGCAAAAAAAACCAAAAAAAACACAGGTGATTTACAGTAGCGAATTTTACATGGTATCATTGCAGTTAATGCTCTTATAATGATGATAATAATAATGGATTGCATTTATATAGTGCTTTTCAGGACCCCTCAAAGTGCTTTATAATACCACTGTTCATTCACTCTCACATTCATACACTGGTGAAGGCAAGCTACAATTGCCTTCACCAGTGTCATGTGTCCATCATGGGGTTTCAGATAAATGTCCTTTTTGTTCAATGAGAGAAACAATTTTTCATTGTTTCGTACAGTGTTTCAGGTTAATGGATTCATTTTCAGTACTTAATGGTATTTGGAAATCCTTTGTAGAATTTCTTTTTTTCAAAAGAGTGTTTTATTTTTGGCTTTTCATATGACAAAAGGAAGAAGAAAAAGGGACGATGTATCATTTTTTTCTTGGGTCAAGCAAAGTTGGTAATTTACTTGAGTAGAAATATAAGATTTATAATGGACGAAATATTGATTGTGTAGAGCTCTTCAAGAGTATGTTAAGAGCAAGAGTGATGTTAGAGTATAAATATTATTTCAAAATGGATGGCCTGGATGTTTTTCAAAATCTTTGGGACTATAAAGGTAGTCTCTTTACTTTAAATAACTCTGAACTTTTATTTAGCAATGTGTTGGTTTGAGCAGAATTTTTGTATGATTCACTATTAAGTGAATAAATGTACTTCAAGAGTATGTTAAGAGCAAGAGTGATGTTAGAGTATAAATATTATTTCAAAATGGATGGCCTGGATGTTTTTCAAAATCTTTGGGACTATAAAGGTAGTCTCTTTACTTTAAATAACTCTGAACTTTTATTTAGCAATGTGTTGGTTTGAGCAGAATTTTTGTATGATTCACTATTAAGTGAATAAATGTGTTTTTGAAAATCAATCTCTCCTGCTTGCCTGGGCGCAGCTCATTGTGGGCTCTCCCTCTCGACCCATGCACCTGCGGTGATTGCCTCCATCTGTTGCTGATCTGCTGGAGCTCCGTATGAGTGTTCAGCATGAAGCCGTCTTCGCTGGAACATTGAATCACAGCTTGAGTAAACTCTCTGTGTATTTTGCCTGTTGGATCTAATCGTGCTCTCTGTGTACACATTTCCCCGGAGCTGGTGATGTACCCTTCCCTGTGATCCCTGAGTGTGGCAGCATGAGTAGCGGCGGTTATTGTGCTGAAGAGGAGAGCGCGTGTGTGGATTCCCGTTTTGTAAATAAACTGTCACCTTTTACTTGCCAGAACTCCGGCTGCAGGTGTGTCCATCGGTTAGCCATGACAGCCCATACTTAATGTCAACACAAATAAGTAGAATAGGTTTAAAAATGATGTAGTGAACTGACAGTAGTCTCTTTTCACATAAGGTATAGCCTGTGGCTAAGGGATCAGAGGTCAGATAAAAACACATGAGAAGAAAAGTAAATTTAACAAATCAGTGATCTGTGAATTCATATTTTTATTTTTTGTCTTTAAATTCAATAAAGCTGCTTTACACTTTTCATCTCCCAGCATTCAGCACTTCAGACACTCAACACCCCACCCAGACGACAGCCTTACCATGACCTGATGAGAAGGATGGATGACCAAAGGACAAACTGGAGAGTGGTGCTGTTTTCGAACTATGTAAGTTATCACCTCACATTGACTAAAAACTGTCTTGAAGACTAAATTCTTCCAGTAGTTGGTATAAATCATGGTTTGATGTCAGCAGCACTGTAGGTTTAAGTTTATTTATAGTTTTCATGTGTGTATGTTGGATTTAAATTGTGTTTAACAACATACTGCAACTACCAACAATGAAAATCTGTTTTGTGTTCAAATGACAACTTTCTTGTGTTATTGCTTTGCAGGGCAGTGTCTTTAGCAATCCTGGAACAGCTGAGAGTGGACAGAGCTGCACAGAGGACCAAAGATCAACTCTCAGCACTTTATATCTGACCGGCCCCAGCACCACCCCTCTTCACCCAACGTGAGGAGGGTCCTGACCCCGCCTCCACAGAGGGAGTTGTGGACATCCAGTTCTGTGTCAGTGAGTTTAGGAACCTCCTCACACACACACGGATGTACACCGTCACTAGAAGATGTCTCCATTGCATCAGCAGGATGTAAGCATTTATACAATACTGCAGTTTGTGATATTTCATACATGTTTTTATCGCTTCATTTAAAACTAGGAGATATAAAATAAACCAATTTTCACAATATTTTCTGTCTATTTCTTTTACAAAAAGTTATTTGGAGTTATTTCATGGGTGTCACGGCCAGGGATCAGCAGGCCGCTGACTAGTAGTGTTCTCTCTCTCGCCAGGGCGGAACTCATGGTGGGTTCACGTCCTTGGCCCACGGCCCTCTGAAGAGGAAACACCTGGGCCTCATCAGCGCAGCCAGCATTTAAGCCAGGGAGTGGCTTCTACTCATCGCTGGATCGTTGTGTGTGACTCGCATCCCCTGGACCCGACCCTGCATTCCCCGAGCGGATTCCCTTTTTGTGTGAGTGTTTGGAGAGAGAGTCAGAAGAGGAGCAAGTGTCTTTTCCCTACCTGGATTTCCCCGGAGCCTTTTCCCTGTCACCGCTTTGTATATAGCACTATCCCCTGCACTGTTTGTATATACACCTGGTGGAACTGTAATAAATACTGACTGTGCCTCTGAGTCCTGCGTGTGAGTCCTCAAGCGAACCGTGACAATGGGTTTTCCGTGTGTCCGCTACTTTGAAACGCTTGGGCCGCTCTGCCCGCCACAGTTTCAAACTGGTCATGTGACTGCATGGCCACATCTCATTGGTAAAAAAGTTACCGGAAACTCCACTGGCGGCATGTTATCTAATGTGTTAAACTAATTATTTTTTTAAAAAGTAACGAGTCGAATTTTGCAAATGTAGCGGAGTAAAAGTACCATTTCTTCTTCACAATGTACTCAAGTAAAGTTAAATATCTTGTACTTGTTTTTACACCTTTTAATGTTAAAGTTTTCCTTTGTTCTTTTCAGTGTTGGAAAGACACTTTCTTGCACTGAGGTCTGCTTATTGTAAATATCTTGTACTTGTTTTTCTTTTTTTTTTTTTTTTCACCTTTTTTTTGCCCTCTGTCCTCCTAAATTCCACATTTCTCAAGTTGAACTGGTTTATTCTTCTCCACTGTGCAAGATTTAAGATCTCAGCTAAAAAGAATTTGTGTTGAAGTCCTGCAGTGCTAAGCAAAAGAGAGTGAAAAGGGTGAGATGAACCTCCAATGTTCAGCTCCTTGGAGGCTTAATTTGTCTGATAAAAACCTTCCACACACTGTAACTGCTCACTGTTTGCGTGATGGTGCATTTTTCAGTATTTTCCATTTATCCACCTTGTGCAATTTGTTTAATGAAACATTTTGTAGTTTTAAAAAAACATCAATGGACGAAGAATTAAATGTTACCTATATAACTTTTGATGGACATGTGGAAATTAACAAATACAGATATGTTTATTTTTTTATTATGTTCACATTATATATTCTAATAACTTGCAGTAACTCTATTATTATATACCTCATTTTGATCCACAAAAATCTCCACAAACCTATGTACACTTTTATTGCAGCATTGCTACTGAACGTTGTTATTTACAGCACAACTGTTTACCCAAAACTCCTGATTGACTTTTTATCTGAAAAACAAATCATATCATATTCAGCATGTGTGTTTCAGTTTTTCATAATCTATTCTCTAGGTTGTTCTGAGTTTTTTCTCTTGGCAGCCATGGCCTATGACAGATATGTGGCTATATGTAAACCTCTACAATATCCAACCATCATGAGAAAAAGCACTGTGAGTATTTTCCTGGTCATAGCTTGGCTTGTACCTGCTTCTAATATTGCCGTCCAAGCAATAGCAATGGCTAAAAGTAAACTGTGTTCCTTTCATTTAAAATCAATATTTTGTAACAATACAATTTACACTCTTCAGTGTGTAAAATCAAGGTTAGTTACTGTATTTGGAATTGTTAGTTATTTAGATCTCGTAGTATTTCCTATACTTTTTATAGTTTTCACATATACAAAAATATTTATAGTCACTTATCGCAGCTGTAAAGAAATTAAGAAAAAAGCTGCAGAGACCTGTTTACCCCACATGTTAGTTTTAATTACTTTTTCCTGTTTAGGTATCTATGATGTAATCATGGCTCGAATGGAAACAGATTTTCCAAAAACTGCACGCTTAATAATGACATTACAACTAGCTTTGTATCATCCTTTGTTTAATCCATTCATATATGGGCTTAAAATGAAGGAAATTTCTAAACATCTAAAAAGCTTGTTTTGTCCACCACTGTTATAAATTTAATTTGTAGAATTTAAACCTGTTAATAGCTGATAACATTTTTCTGGGTGCATGTTTACTGTAAATATGCCATAGTCTGTTTTACGATCATACTACTTATATTTTTATAATTTTTTTTATATACTTACATAAACGCTAGAGTGGAAACTTTACTAAAAATTATATCCATGCTGGCAGGTACTATGTTAGATCTTCAAGAAAATTTTCTTCATTAGTTAATCGTATATATTGTTAATTGTTATATATAATTCAAAGTAAATGAGTAAAATGTTTGGCGTTTTCAGCTCTCCGTTCTCGTGAAAAAAAGGCTTTCCAGATTCATTTTAGACTTATAACCCTAAGTAGGCAAAATGAGGAAAAGCATTTTATATTTGACTACAAATTGTACAAGTTACAAATTTGGCATTTAACACTCACACCCAACACTTCAGACAGTTAGGATCAACAGTTAATTTAGATAAACTTGTATTATTTTTGACTGACAGTCAACAGAGGCCACAAGCATGTTTGAAATCAGAACCTTGATGCTATGACAGTGTTTACAATACACCAGTACTACACTTGTAGAACAGGGAAATGCAGAAAGGAGTTAACTTGGTTGCAGTTTATAGGTTTGTTTTGCATGTGTGTTGTGAATGGAGACTAAATAAGTAGTGAAGAAAAATATATTAAGAGGTTTATACATTCTCATCTAAATGCTTGAAAAATGATATCTGCAGGCAAGAGACAGTACATCTGAATAACCATTTATCAAGCAGTAGGGTCTGATTTCTTTACATACTTTTTAGCTTGATTTCTTTCTCAAAATGAGAAAATGTATCACCACTGACTGAGATACACTACCAAGTGGCTGTAACAGTGTATAGCAGTGGCATGTGATGACTTTTAAAGAAAGGCCAGCAAAAACAACTTGAGTGTGTTATGGTTTGAGGTTGAGTCTTTCGCAAAAGCTGCTGTCCTGACTCATGAGAGTGCTTTTTTTTTTTTTTTTTTTTAAGGTATTCAAGTCTTTCACTTTCTGAAGGTATTATCTCACTGACTGGCACTGTGGTGGACCAAGTTCCCATCACTATTTTAAGAGATACCTATGACACAATGTGGTGCAGTGCCTTTTCTGACCAGATTTCCTATGGTTCAGATTTGTTGGTGTGGGAAATAAAATAGTGCCACTGATACCAATCATTTGTGTTTGGCTATAGAGTGCAGCTTATTAAAGCTCTCCAATGCAACTATGATTACCTGTTTGTCTGCTGTCCAGAAAAAAATCCATGTGACCCAGCCACATCATACATATTCGGTGATGGAATTTTACTGAAATACAAAGAAAAGATTCCCCTGAATCTGGAATAGAGTGTGATGTGGACACTCAGGTGGTGCTAAAAGATTACCGTCTTCAGGTTTTGCCTGTCATCACCATCTGCCTGGCTATTTAGGAATTAGGTAAACTTAGGAGAGAGTGCTCTACTATTTTTAATTTACACAAGTCATGTCAGAGCTGGCTATTAAGCAGTGAGTGTTCAGTGTGTATCACCCACAAGGTCAGGATGTGATAAAGAGATTCCACAAGACTTTGAAATCTATACATCGCAAATATAGTGTCGAGTCTAAAGCTGAGTGAGATAAGGGTCTGTCATTGTTGGGTTTTAGCCCAGCTGAGGTTGGTTTTGGACACACTGTGTGTGGGTTACTGAAGATGCTGCTGGAGTGTTGCTTGTAGAACATAATGTGTTAGACTGTATAAATTAATTTAGGGAAAGGCTGTACACTGCGTGTGAGCTGGCACATAGTTTCCTCTCTGATGCACAGTCTAAAATGAAGGAAACTTATTTTTTCAGGCAGGAGAATGTGTTCTAGTTTTCCTCCCCATGGTTGGTTTCAGTCGTTGTTTGTGTGATTCTTAACGAGGTAAAGAGCCAATTCAGTGACACCTATTACCTGAATAAAACAGCTAATAGGAAGAAAATTTAGAATGTGATTGGCATATCAATGTTGAAGAAATATGTTGATTATGGAAAGAGTCAAATCAATACACCTGTGACTCAGGCTCCATGTGACTTCTTTCAAAGCTTTTCATTGCCAAAGACATCAGGGTGATAGGCCTGTAGTCATTTAATCCTGTGATGATCGACCTCTTTGGTTCAGTACAAGTAGACCAAGTAACTGTTTTGCTGTAAGAGTGTCACACACATATTGTCAAGGAAGGACCCTCACTGACAATATGTGTCAAGGAGAGGCCAGGACATAAAATGTGGACCCAAACACAGATACAATCACAGACAGCAACAACCAGATTTAACACAAACCATTGAAAACAAAGGAATAGATAACAATACTAAAGGAGTGTACAGGGGAGTGCAGGGGTCTCGAGCGTGGAGGGTCTGAAACAGAGGAACAGCGTGGTTAGGGTAAGGAAACAGAGGCTACAGGGATTGAGAATGATCCGAGTAAGTTATGTCTTGCTTGGCAGATAAGAGGAAGGCTTCCCTGGGGAACTGAGGTAAGCATAAGAAGGAAAGGCCGTGCAGTACTAACATAGGTTTATAGACCATCTGGTGAAGAATAGTTGTAGATGCTTGTCCTAAATACTGCTGGTTGACTGTAGACAGGTGAGGAGGTGACACTTATTCCACTTGGGGCAGGAACCTCAACTTGTAGAACAGTTACTCATGCAACTGTTCTACAAGTTGCATGAGTACACAAGGAAGACAGGGCCGACTGAGATTTGATTGGGGAATCCAGCGTCAGTAATGAAAATGAAGAATGGGTTGCTGTGATGGTGAGCAGCAGCCCTTCAGGGCGGCCTGTAAAATAGTACCAACAAAGAAAAATAATTATATTGACCCCTCGGTTCAATCCCTGAACATAACCCACATATTGAACTCTGTTGTTTAACCAACAAATGTGTTTCCTTACAAGTGTAGCATTATTTAAGGGTAAATAAATAGGCTTTCTAAAGCTTCTTTCAAGCATAACTAATGAAACACACATTTCCTTACTTTCTGTGCTATGTTTATATCAATGTTCCCTCCAATTTTCAAAACACAACTTGTGTATGTATCTATACATACATACACACACACACATATATATACACACATATATACATACACACATACACATACATACATACACACACAAACCTGGAACAGATTGCACACACAACCCACCTGCCTCAGGTCTGTTAGTGGGTGACACCAC
>NW_024584729.1:11608-13113 GCF_018398535.1 Haplochromis burtoni
TCCACGCAAATAATGGATCAATCGACTGTCTTGTTTTCTTCATGATGAATAAGTCTCTAGAATTAGCGGGGCTTGTGGAAACACAGACCCAACATTTATTTGGTCCTCCGAGCCGGAGCCTAACACATCGCTCCACCGAGGAGAGGGAGAGTACGCCACCGCAGTCTGCTAGCAGCTATCGTCTGGGACGATTGACCAAAACCCTGGTACTTTTCTTTGTTACCAGGCCAGAAAGTTTGCGCCTGAACTCCCCTCGGGGTGGATGGCGATTGACGGGATCCAGAGCTTCTTCCCATGAATGTAAATAAACAGTGAGTACAGAAGGCCTTAGAGAGCGGCTACGTGCCCGTGCGTTAACCTCTGGGGGGTCCTAGAAAAATGCATACACTATTGGGCTTAGAGCCACAAATCGACCACGCCATGAAAAGTGCCACAAAATACCTATATATTAAAAATTTTTCCACTTTAAATTAGCCAATCTTTTAGACCTACTTCTCCTTGAAATATTCATATCAAGTTTTAATTACATTTCGCGGATTTTAACCCTTTATATCTCGGTTTCGTCACATGGCCGCACTGTTTTTTTAGCCCCAAAAAACAAAGAAATCAAATATTTCCCAAAAGATACAATTCCAAGGCCCGGACTCCCGAGTACCACCCATTCGGAAGATGGCCCGTTATTTGGTTGTAATGACCGTGGAATGGGAAATAGCGTTTATAATGGGTTTCAATGGGGCACAAATCGACCACTAGGACCAATAGTGTAAGTTTATCTGTAGCTCAGCCACTGAAGCTAATTTAGGGAAGTCAGACTGGAATTTTGAAATATATGTAACCAGACTTTTTTTTGGAAAAGTTGGCTATATTCCGTTCAACACAGTGCAAATGGCGTGTATACGAACAATGAAAAATGGCACAAATCGACCCAAGACCACCCAGAGGTTAAAGCAGGTACGTGAGTGCGCAAGCTGTGCGTGTAGACGCAAGCTGCCTGGTTTCTCCGCCAGTGTTTTTGTTTTAATCTTTTTGATTTTTTTAAGGAGGGTTAAGTCTGTTTCTCCACCGAAGGAGGTTTAAAGAGGTTTCTCCACCGAATAGAAGGAGGGTAAGGACGGTTTCTCCACCGTAAGGAAGTTCATACATATACATACAATGCCTTGTCTTAGAACCATGTGGGCGTGGCTTTGCTGTGATGTGTTTTATGTGAACTGTCTCTCAATAAAAGGCAGCAGGAGGAGGTCAGATTTGGGGTCATTAGCGGGTCTCTAGAATTAGCGGGACTTGTGGAAACACAGACCCAACAGGTTGTTTTCTCCATCCCCAAAAATTTGATGCATTGATTCTAAATTGTTAAGATTCTTAAGCTATTTAAAAAATAGTTTTATTAAATATTAAAGTCCTGAACTTGATTTATTCTCCATTTTTTGCATCATTGTTATAAATTTAATCTGCAGAATTTAAACCTTTTTTTTTTTTTGAAACCAGATATTTACAAACTCTTCAGA